>NW_020312025.1:161394-167810 GCF_003144115.1 Tilletiopsis washingtonensis
TGTGCTGTCGTCTGCGATGCGCTGCGCTGTGCTGTCGTCTGCGATGCGCTGCGCTGTGTTGTCGTCTGCGATGCGCTGCCGCTGCGTTGCATTCTGTCCTGCATGCTGCGGCTGCCTGCTTGCGCTCCGCACGTTGCCCTCACCCCTGCTGACCTTGCCCCGGCCCCCCAGACGCGCTCCTCACCCTCATCCGCGACACCCACACGCCGCGCAGCGACTTTATCTTCTACTCCGACCGCGTGATCCGCCTCGTCGTCGAGGAGGGCCTCAATGCGCTGCCCACGCTGCCAAAGACGGTCGTGACGCCGACGGGACGCGAATACAGCGGTGCGTGCGGGCGAGGAGGAGGGCGGAAGTGAGCGACGGAGGAGGAGGGCGGAGGTGAGCGACGGAGGAGGAGGGCGGAATTGAGCGACGAATGGCCAAGGCGAGCGCCGAGGCGGTGCAAGAGGCGCAAGAGCGAGAGAGAGCGCCGAATGGCCAAGACCAGCGCCCGAGGGGGCGCGAGAGGCGCAAGAGGCGCAAGAGCGAGAGTGAGCGCCGATTGGCCAAGACCAGCGCCCGAGGGGAGAGGCGCAAGAGGCGCAAGAGGCGCAAAAGCGAGGAGCTCGCATCTCGCCTCTCGTCGGCGCGCTCTCGCTGTCGCCGTCGCCGTCGCTCCGCCTCGAGCTCGAGCTCGCTCCTCATCCATCTGCGCGCCGTCTCGCCAGCTGCGCCCATCTCGCATCTCGCGGCTCGCGCCTCGTGCCGCGCGCGCTCACACCTGACCCTCTCCTGCAGGGCTCTCGTTTGAGGGCCGCATCTGCGGCGTGTCGATCCTGCGCGCGGGCGAGGCCATGGAGGGCGGCCTGCGCGAGGTGTGTCGCAGCGTGCGCATCGGCAAGATCCTGTGAGTGCGCGAGGAGAGGCGCTGCGAGGCGAGGCGATGGCGAGGGCCAGGCGAGGGCCAGGTGAGGGCGAGGCGAGGGCCAGGCGAGGGTCAGGTGAGGGCCTGGCGAGTCCACAGTCTCGCACTTGAGGGCCAGGCCAAGGTGGGAGGGCTGCGCGCGTTGGCAGCATTGCAGAGCGAGGCGACTGCGACTGTGAGCAACGCCAGCAAGACGAGCAGACCGGGCTTGGCGAGACGCGCCTCTTGCTTCGGCCTCCATCCGAGCGTCCTCCGACTGACCCTGTCGGACTCAGGATCCAACGAGACGAGGAGACCGCCAAGCCGAAGCTCTTCTACGCCAAGCTGCCGTCAGACATTGCACAGCGCTGGGTCATGCTTTTGGATCCGATGCTCGGTGCGTCGCCCTTCTCCCCCTTGCCCCTCTCCTGCTGACTCTCCTCGCTCGGGCGGCTGCAGCAACCGGAGGCTCGGCCATTCAAGCCATCGAAGTGCTACTGTCGCACGGCGTGGCGCCGGAGCGCATCCTCTTCCTGAACCTCATCGCCTCGCCTGAAGGCCTGCAAAATCTCTATGCGAGATTCCCGCAGGTACAGTGCGTCACTGCGTGGATTGATGAGGGGTTGGACGAGATGAACTACAGTGAGTCGCTGCGAGGGGGAGGGTGCGGAACTGAGGTGCCGATACCTGGTGCATTCGCTCGGCTTGACGCTCACACACCCTCTCTTGCGACTCCCCGCAGTCGTGCCGGGCCTAGGAGACTTTGGGAATCGCTTCTACTCAGGATGATCGTCGAGAAAGCGCGGCTCTCGCGTCACCGGCTCTCCCGACCATCCGGCCACCCGATTCGCACTCTTCTGCGCTTTGCCTCGCGCCGCCGCTGCGCCTCGTCACAGGCCGCGCTCCGTGGAAGGGCTTGGGCATGTGAAGCAAAGGGAAAGAGGCTGCATTCGTGTACATGAGGAGGAGGAAGTGGCGCAACTATGAGGTGTATCAGAGAATCGTGAGTGACGAGGAAGAGAGGACGTAGGACCGATCGGCAGCTGCGCGCTGCTCGGCTTAGGCGTTCTGGAGCTTCGAGCCGCTCGCCTCGGGCAGCTTCGAGCCGCTCGCCTTGGGCAGCTTCGAGCTGCTCGCCTTGGCGTCGGCCTCGGCAGGGCGCGGGCGCTTGCCGCGGGGCAGGCCGCTGCGGCGGAAGAGCGTCGGAGCGGTCGTAGGCGCGAGCATGCCGATGTCGGCGTAGTGCTCCGCAAAATGGGTTGTGAGGAACTGGCCGTAGAGGACCTCGTGCGAGTCCTTCGACTTAAAAATGTGCATGCGGGGTTCGAGGAGCTGACCGCCGCCGACGTCGACGTTGCCGCCGGCCGTGATGCGGAACCAGGCGTAGTCGCCCACGTCGAGATCCACGCCGTCGAGGTCGAAAGTGATCTTGCCCCCGAGCGTCTTGCCTGCGCGGGTGCGCGCGAACGAGCCGACGGGGAGCATTGCATAGGGCATAGGCCTTGTTGCCTTGCCCGAGCTGAAGATCTCGAGGAGCTTGCCGTGCTGAACAAATGACGCCAGGCGCGGTTCGAGTGCGTCGAGGTCCGGCGGCAGCACGTCGCACGCCAAGTCATACATCTCCTGGCTTGACATGGTTGCGGCCACGCCCGTCGGCTCGAAGCGCTGCACCGCATCCGGGGACGCCGCCATGGCCAAGCACTGAGGGCCCGTGCTGCTGCGGTAGACCTTGAACGCACGCTTGTCGTACGAGAGCCAGATCATGTCGCCGGGCGAGAACGCGTTCCTGTCCGAGAGGGTGACTCTGGTGCCGTGGAAACTGACCGAAAGATAGCCGCCGCCGTCCTCACGGACCATGACCTCGTGACGGCCATCCTCGGCAATGACGGAGAGCTCGGCCTTGACGTGCGTAGAGCAAAACGGGCCGAGCAGACTGTTCAGTCCGGCCGGGTTACGGCCGTCGTCGTAGAGTGTGCCCGCAGCAAGGATGGCGACGCCCTCGAGGATCTCCAGTTGGCTACGGAGAGAGTACTTGCCGGTGACGGTCTTGAGTGCGTCGGCCATGCTGAGCTCGGCAAGCACGATGAAGGAGACGACGAGGCCGTGCTTCAGCGCGCCGCTGGCGTGGCGTGTGGTGCGGTAGGTGCGCATGGCGTCGCGCGCCGCGGGGGACTTGCTCTTGGAAAGATGTTGACCCTGGTTGCAGTGGTCAGCGCTCAAGTGGGCCAGCAAGGGCAAGACCTCAATTCACCTTGCGACGTTTGAGATGATCTGTCAGTCCGCCGTACAGATACGTCTCCTTGAGTCCCTCGAGTCCCTCCTCGAAGGCGACGAGGTAAATGCCGGGAAGCGCGCCGGGCTCGTGCTGGTATCGGCGCTCGTGCGCCAAGGCGGCGTGCAGTGCCTTGCCCTTGTCGCCCAGCTGCGCGTGCGCATCCTCCTCGTTCTCCGAGAGTGCTCCCAGAACGCGCAGACCGCGAGCGGTGAAGAGCGCGGCGAAGGCGTCGGGCTCGTTGCGGCACATGTCGATGTACGTCTCGAGCCACCAGTGAGGCGAGCCCTCGATGGTGCTGGCGGCTGCGTGGGCAAGCGTGAGCAAGGGCTGCTTCGCTGGCGCTGATTCACTCACGCCAGACACGGTTGACGAGCAAGTACTTGAGGTGCTTGAGGAAGTCGGGCTGCGCCATGGTGGCGGTGCGATGGCGAGCGCCGAGAAGACGACGAAGAGCTGGCGAGGCGGCGAGAAGACGACGAAGAGCTGGCGAGGCGGCAAGAGCAGAGGGGCCGAGCAGGGAGAAGATGGTGGACAGTTTGCGAGGCGGTGAGGAGGGAGAGAGCGAGAGCGTGGGCGACCGTGCTTAAGAGGAGCGCGCGCGCGGCGTTGGCTGCCGCTTCGGCAAGGCTTGGCCGTGCGGCCTCCCTCTGCTGGCCGGCGCCGCAGCATAGACGCCGAGAGCGCTCGCCTCTTGCGCTCAAGGGATGCTGGTGGACCACGCGGTGCGGCATCAGGAACACCCACTCTCTGCACGCTGACGCCGGCGCGGCGCTCGGCGTGACGCTCGGCGTCGCGAGCAGGCGTCGCGGCACGACCACGGCTGGCATGCACGTCGCTCGCTGCTGGACGAATCTCGCCAGAAAACAGAGTGCGAGATAGCCAAGGCACACCTTGCAGACGTCTGTGACGGCGGACAAGGCAGATGCGTCGTCGTTGCGACGCAGGCTGGAGGCATGCGTCTGGCCTGACGAGGCGCGAGCAGCCATGATGCTCGGCGCGCCCGGTGCCGGCGCGACGTCGCGCCGGCGCGCGGCGTGCCCCCTGAGGCGCCCGCCGCGTTCGGGGACGCGGCCGTGCGCCTCATGCGCTGCGCTCTGCGACGCGGCCTGAGAGGCACGCGCCGCTGCGCGCCGCTGCCCGTGCGCACCACGCTGCGGCAGCACCCTCGCACTCGGCCAGGCCCCGGCGCCATCGCTCCGCCTGGCCGCAAAAACGTGGTCTCAGTGACTGCTGGACCATCGTAGCTCGCACAAAAACTCAGGGATAGCGAGAGTTGGCTTTTCGAGGGGCAAGCCCAAAAAATCAGGTGGACTGGCCTCGCATCGTCGCGCAACGGCATGTCAAAGGATGCCGGAGATGAACGTCGAGCGCGTGTCTTGGCTCGGCGCCGACGCGGGGCCGGCGGTGCCTGAGCGCTGGCCGCTCGCCAGCGCCAGCCACAGCCGCAGCGCTGCGGGACTGAGCGCTGCGTGCCGCTCGCTCGCGGCCTGCTGATGCCTCTGCCTATCTCTGCTGCCCAGCACCCGCGCTCGGCGTCTTGCTTGGCCGCTGTGGGGCCAGGCGAGCGAGCGCTGCGGCTGCACCCGGCCGCAGCGCAGCATGAGGCGCCGTGCCAGGGCAGCACGCCTATAAGACACGCACCGCACCACGCCCGCATCCTTCCTCCCCACCAACACGCAACTTCGTCCTCCTCTTCGGCCTCGCAAGGTATGTCTGCTGTCCAGGCCACCACGCAGCAGACGCATCACGCCCTGGCTGACACGGTCCCTCCCGCATCCGAAGCCTCGCTCATCCGCCGCTCCGCATCAACCCTCTCCTGTCCAGCATGACCACCAACAAGACCGTCCGCAGCGGCAATAAGGTCCACACCCGCGGCATCATCCGTGCG
This sequence comes from Tilletiopsis washingtonensis, assembly GCF_003144115.1. Lineage (NCBI taxonomy): Eukaryota > Fungi > Basidiomycota > Exobasidiomycetes > Entylomatales > Tilletiopsis > Tilletiopsis washingtonensis. Next base: position 166,444 of record NW_020312025.1, read on the forward strand.
CTTCGGCCCATCAAGAACAAGGCCCGCACTGCGATCCTGGGGTGAGTGCAGGCCACGAGCGCTACTGAGTGCCTGCGCTGACCACCTTCCAGCTACCAGTACAGCATGGGTCCCGTCTGCTTCTACATCGACGTCGAGAAGATGCCTCAGTCCAAGTGGGAGAGGGACCTTCCAGTGGAGAGCCGCAAGGCCTGGATTGTCTCGTTCCCCAAGCGCGCGCGTAAGGTGAGCCGCCTGCAAGCCTGCTTGACACGCACGGCTTACGCTTCTCCGCTTAGGACTTTGCGCTCGAGTTCTATGCCGTCGCAGACGACGGCATCTCGCGCGGCGCTCGCCTGGCGCGCTTCAACAAGATCGACAAGAAGAAGGTGGACCAGCTGGAGGCTGCCGGCCTCGTCGTCGTCACCAGCTGAGGCGCACTGCCATGACGCACGGTCCGCACGTTGACCTGCGTTGCCCTCCCTTCGCTCGCTCCCCCTACCCCCTGTACCATGTAGCTCTCTTGCAGACACCCTCCAAGAAGAATCATGCTACTTGAACCCTCTCGATGCGCTGTGCTGCTTCTCGTGACGCGGGTCCTGCTTGCCCCTTGCCCCTCTCGTCTCTGCGCCGTCTCGGCCCTGTGCAGTATCGTCTGACGCTGTCGCTCGTGCTCGTGCTCGTGCTCGTGCTCGTGCTCGTGCTCGTGCTCGTGCTCGTGCTCGTGCTCGTGCGCTGCGGACGCCCTCGCTTCTTCGCACGGCGGGCATGGCGTCAGCCTGCGGTGAGCCCTCGAGCTTGTCGCTGCGCTTGCGGCTGCAGATGTGAGCTTCGTGTGCGTGCGGCGCAGACATCGTAAGCACACTCGGCTGCGTTTGCGCAGAACCTAGGCGTCGCTGCGCTCTGCTGCTCTTCGCTGCTCTGCTCTTCTGATCCTGACTCGAGGCGCGGCCGAAGGGATGTCAAGATGTGTCAATCGTCATTGGTATCGCTCGTGATGATGAAAGGATGGTGACGCGCGCGCTTCCCCTGCTCTCTCTGCCTCTGCTCCCCCCACTCTCTCCTCCCAGGCCCCTCTCTCCTCCGCCTTGGTGCTTCGCGTCGAACTCAGTCCGCCGAGATGTGCACTGCTCGGCAAGACGCATCAGCGGAGCGCTCCCGAGTTGCAGGACGCGAGACAGGAGGGCAGAGAGTAGAGGGCCACGCACATAGCCAGTCGCCCGCCGCGTGCACTGCCCGTCGAGTGCTTCGTCAGTTGGAGCGAGGAGGCGGAGATAAGCGCACTGGAGCACACACCGCATTCGCCGCCGCTGATCACTTGTGTGCTGTGTTGGCAGACAGGCGCGTGAGACTCTTGAGCAGACAGCAGCAGGAGAAAAAAAGGGGGG
>NW_020312025.1:167925-182466 GCF_003144115.1 Tilletiopsis washingtonensis
CGTCGAGTCTGACGCGTGACCGAGTCGACGGCCGAGAACGGCGCACGCTCGAGCGCCAGCTTCTCGTTGCCCTGCAGCGTGTCGAGATATGTCTTGAGGTTGTTGAGCGCGAGCATACTGGGGATGCTGCAGTGCGTCAGCTCTGCTGATGGCCTCCGCCGTGGAGCGGGCAAGGGCTACTCGCGCCGAATCAAAGCCGGCGGATTGGTCGAACTTGGCCACGTTTCCCGCTGCGCGCACTTTGCTGCAGAGGGTGAGGCCGAGCTTGTCAGCCAGTGCTTGGACAAGGAAGCAGCACAGCTCACGCCAGCGTCGGTTGCGAGACGTGCTTCTGCATCGCGCGATTCTCCACGTCCACTGGTGCAACAGCCAAGTGCATGTCAGCCGAGGCAGAAGCAAGCACGAGCAGTCGCTGCACGATGCACGCACACGTGCGAAGCTCTTGGCCATAGCCCGATGGATGCTCAAGGATGCGCTGCACATCGACCGGCGAAAAGGGCGTCTTGTTGTACGCCTGTCGGCCGCGTGGAGCAGCGAGTCAGCAGCACGGACAGTGTGCGGCCTCTACGTCCAACGCACGTTGATGAACAGCCCATGGCTCGCCTTGATGATCTGCACGAGCTCCGTGATATCCCACGCGTAGCCGACGCTGTCGACGAAGAGCAGCTCCTTCTCGACCTTGTCGATAGGCTCCATTGATGCAATCGTCGTGTCTCATTGGAGTGCATCAGTGCCAGCGAGCTGGCAGCGACGTCAACACGACGCACCGTTCATGTACTGCTTGATCTTGAGTGCCTCGGCCGAGATATTGTGCTTGACTGGCTTGTTCTTCGTGCCCACGACGATGTAGGCGAGATTGGCAAAGTGCTCTTGCGGCGCGACAATCATGCCGGCTCTGAGATGGCGCTGTTAGCGGTCGGGCTAGCTTAGACCGCCGCAGCATCGCACCTCGGCGGACGGATGAGCTCGGGCGAGTTGGCAATCTCCACCTGAGCGAGCGCGTCGTGAGCAGGCGTTTACCTGCGCTATTGAGCGCACGCACAACGGCGAGGATCTGCAGCGGGCCGCCCACTGTGGCGAGCGTCAGAAGTATGTCCTGCGGCCTTCTCCGCCGAGTGACGCACATGCTGCGTTCTCCCACGACTCGGCGATGGTTCTCGCGTAGCCGAGCGAGAGCGAGGAGCCATCGGCCACCTGCGGTCGAGCTTCAGCGGCGTCTTGCACGCTGTGCGAGCTATAGAAACATAGATGCCCGCGCCGTACGCCGCCCCAGTCGACACTAGATTGACGGTGAGCCTCACCGCGATGAGCCACGGAGGCGTGCGGGCTCACTCATTGCCGTGCCCGAGGCATTCTTGAGCGACGTGCGAATGATGGCGTGCCAGTTCTGCGTGCCGGAGCCATGCCACGCCATGAAGCTGCCGTACTTGGCCTTCTGCGCCTGGAACGCTGCCTGTTGTGGTAAGGGTTAGCCGCTAGTCGCAGAGGGAGAGGGCAGCAACGGCGGCACACCTCGTGGCTGCGCGTGCTCGTCGAGACTTTCAGGTGCAGCTCGCCTCCGACTGAGCCTGCGTCAGCGGCTGTTGAAAGGGCCAGCAAGCTCGACTCACTATCGTCGCCGTTGATCTGGATGCGCTCATGCTGCGCCAGCGCAACCAGATGCGCGCGATTCGAGGTGAAGATCCACCTGAGCGTCGCAAACGCCTCTGCTCCAATCTGCGCCTTGAGTTCGGTAGGCGACAGGGCCGCCATGACTTCGACCGGCGGTAGAGCCTCGATGGTCGTGCGCAGCGACTTTGCAGTCAACGGCGAGCCGTCGCGCGAAGAAGGCAGCGCGGGAAGCGTCGACGGTCGACTGACGGCGCCGACGGCTGCGGCGTGGGCGGTGGCAATGAGAAAGTCGGCAATGCGCTCGTCGCGTAGCTCGGAGAGCGAGGCGCCGAGGCCGAGATCTATGCGTGTGGCAGATGAGCGCCTGACGAGGGGGCGATGCGCCGTCAGGTCTCACCATCCAGCTGGTACTGGCACAGCGGGCTGTCGCATACCGTCGGCTTGACGCCGCCGAACTACGCAGATGCTTGGTTAGCCTACGCCGAAAGCCAACTTCCCCTCGTGCTCTCACCTTGAGCCTCTCGGCGCAGCAGAAGCAGTAGTCGCCGGCGTTGCAAAGCAGACGCAGCGTGCTCGTCGACAGCTCGTAGAGGTACTCAGGCTCTCCCCACATCTTCTTGGCGATGGCCCGTACGCCGGCGTAGAGGAGCAGACCGAGCGGCGTGGCACTCGTGTGCTCGTCCGAGTGACTGATGATGGTGCTGGAGGTTGTCGAGACGAGACGCACGATGGAAGTGGGAGGGACGGCACTGCTCGTCCAGCCGCCCTGCACGTCGAGAGAGATGAGAACGAGGTAAGCATCCTCTGCGATGTCGAGCGTAGTGCGCTGGAGAGGCGAGAGAGGGTGTAGAGGCAGCTGCACCTCGAGCACTGCGCCTTCCTTGAGCAGCAGCGTGCCGCCGCCGCCCGATGCAGTGCCCTCGTCGGCAAGGCGCGCCGCGGTGGCTTGGATGCCAATCTCGATGGCCTCGCGCTCGCGAGAAGAGAGGCCAAACGACTGCATCGGGTCCTCGATGTCGAAGTCGGCACTCTTGACCGATGAGCAGTCCGAGCCAAAGTCGAAGCTGTTGTCGTTGTCTTCGTCGGCGACGCTCTGCTGTGACTGCTTGGCCTGCTTGGCTTGACTGGCACTGCGCTGCGAGTGCGGCTGTCCAGCATCGCCGGTGCCAGGCTGCGATGCCTTGCTCGCGCCGGCGCTGGGCTGCGAGGACTTGCTGGGCGCAGCGCTGTGCTGCGAGCGTGGCTGCGAGCCTTCAGCATCGCCCTTGCTGAGAGGTGAGCCCTTCATTCCGCCTACGCTGCCCTGTGACTGCTCGTGCTCATGCGCCGTCGCCGCCGCAGCTGGCGGGCTCTGTTCGACCGAAGTCTCGGCGCGAGTCGAAGGTCCCGCAGTCGACGAGCCCTCGCCTTCGGGCTCCGGCGACTCGGACACCGAGATGTAGGTCTGCTTCAGGCGGATCAGAAGCTGTACTGCTCAGCGAGGCGAGTGTGCCGGCCACAGCGATGCCGGTGCTGCTGATGGCGGCGGAGAGCTCAAGGTCGAGCTGCGCCTGTCTGCGCAGCCGCGCCCCGCCGATGCCTTGCAGCAGTAGTGGCCATCGCGGCAGCACAGACTGTGGGAGGAACTCACCTGTACCTTCTGCTTCTCCACCGCCTTGGCAGGGGCAGCAGCCGAGCCGCGCTTGGAGCGCTTGGGCGCCGGCTGTGCCGCCGGCTGCTCAGCGGCACTCCGGCTGCGCGAGCTGCGCGTCGTGGGCGGCATGGCGGAGGAAGCCAAGCGAGATCGAGACGCAGTCGGGCGCAGGTGGAAGCGGCGCGGAAGAGCGAGTGGCCGCGAGGTGATGAGGGAGACGAAGCTGGGTCTGAGGTGTCGGCCGCTGCTCATCAGCCTTCCTCTGCGAAGCGCGGCGCGGCGGCGCGGCGCCAGGCCCATAGCACCTCGGCGGCGTCACGCCCATCCACCCTTCGCTTCACCTTCGAGGCTTACGACACGCCGCGAGAGCGACGCTCTGCTGGCGGAAGCGCATTCTCTGCCTACTGGCGCTGCTAGCGAAGCACGGCGGCAGAAGCACAAGCATGAAGCAGCGGCGGGACGCGGCTCGCTGCTCGACCTTCCTCTTTCGCCCTCTCGCCTGCCGCTGCTTCTGGTTGCTCAGGGGCCAGCGCCGCAGGTGCACGTGCTCGTGCTCGTGCATCTCGCGCGCCGCGCGCAGGCGCGGCCCGCTGCGCGCTGCTGCTTCAAGCGGAGCTGCCTCGCAGGCCCTGTGGCATAGCCGCACGCCGACATGCAGCGAATGTCGAGGCCGGTGCTGCTGTGCTCCACCTTCGGATGGACGACGTGTGCCGGAGCTCACGTGCTCCACCTCTCGCTGTCAACAAGCGTGGGAGCAGTGCGATCTCACGCGCGCGCAGTTGACGGGCGCGCGGCGTGGCTGTGCCACCCCGGCGCGCCGAGTGACGCAAGCCCACGCTGACGGGCCCGCCGCGCGAGAGGGGGGGGCCTCGAGGAGGACCCTCGAAAGCGAGGCCGCCGCGTAAGATCGGCGCTGCACCGCCGCCGAAGCCGCTCATCAAGGCTTGACAAGCGCGAAGAGGCAGGAGAGATCAGGCACCGCTCGGGCACAGCGACATCGTCTTGCCCAAGCGCCGTCTCGCCGATGCCGAGCGCCGCGCCGCGTGCCGCACCCGCCTCCGTTGGCCGCCCGCACCCCGACGGCCGAAGGCGGCGCGTCATGATGTCGACGCGGCCCAACCGCCGGCGCCGGAGCGGCGGCTCAGGCGCTGCGGGGTGCAGCACGCAGCTCGCTCGCGGCGTCTTCGCTCACGCTCAGCGTCCGGAGCCGCAACCGCAGCCGGGGCGGCGCGGAAGCGATGCGAGCTGCGCGCTGCCGATGCGGACGCAGCGATGGAGAGCGGCTCGATGTCGAGATCTCACACGCGACACGGCACGACGGGCTCGAGCGGCGACACGCGATGCTGCGCTTTCTGCTTGGATACGCGAGCCTCATGCTTCTTGCTGAGGGCGCGAGCGACGCCTCTCGCTGCAGCTCGTGGGCAGCATTCAGCCCCGGCACAGCCTGCAGCTGCAGCGCAGCGCTGGCATCTTGCCGTGGAAGCCACCTCGTGCAGCGAAGCGAGGAGCGACGGGCCGACGGCGTTCGCAGCCCTCGCTCGCGGCGCATGGCCAGCGCAAGGCTTCGGCAAACTTTTGTAGTCGCATCGGCCAAACCCGAAGTCGAAGCAACACTCCAGACTTCGGCGTCTTTCCCTTGTGCGGTGCTCGCACGACGGCGCGCGGCGGCGCGCCGAGAGTAGAGTCGAGTGCTCAGCCGCCGAGCGGCCCGAGGGAGCAAAGTGGAGGGCATGAATTCCGGCGGCGGAGAGCACACTGTTCGCATGCCCGGCGCCGTGCGCGCCTCGGAGTTGCGCCTCATGGCGGAGGCGCCCCTTTCGGCGCAGAGACCGCGCTCTGCTGCCGTCGCAGCGCAAGCGCCAGCCCGCGCGCGCCGCGCGCGTTCGCCCTTTGTGCGCGTGGCAGAGGCCCGTCGAGAGCGGAGGCCGCGCGGCGCAGCGCAGCAGGCACGCCGCGAGCGCGTGACCCGACCCCCGGCCACGCACCGCGCATGCCAAATCTCGACTCTCTCGCCCTGACAGCTCTTCCCATCACCTCTCACCCTCGCTCTACCTCACATCCAGCTCCACATCCCACACCTACTCTCCGCTGCACCGCAGCCGCCTCTGCGCTCGCAGACCTCCTCGCGCCCGCACGTCGGCGCGCCTCTCGTCGCTTCCTGCCTCGCCGCGCTCCTTTCTTCGCGCCGCCCGCGCCCCACAGCCCGGCGTCTGTGCCGCCTCTTCACCCGCCTGGCGCACCTCTCTCCACCTCTGCGCATCCTCACTGCTGCACCTCCACGCATCCTCTCGCTGCCTCGTCGGCCGCGCTGCCTCTGGGGCCAGCGCCGCTTTCCCGTCCGGCTGAGCAGCCATGTCGTCCTGCAAGAAGGAGGGCACCTCCGAGGCGGTCAACCGGCTGTGCAATGCGCTGGTGCGTGCTGCACGGTCCTGCACACGTGTCGCGCACCTACTCACGTCATGCCGCAGAACGAGAGCTCCAAGATCGATGGGCAGCGAGTCGCCATCGCCGCCGGCGCCTTCCTCGTCCTGACGGCCGTGACGCTCATCACGTTTGAGGTCATCCGCGGCAACAACAAGGTGCGTGTGCCGCACGTGTCGCCTGCAGACCAGGCACTCACCCCGCCCGCAGATGGTCTACGAGCCGAAGCGCAAGTACGCAGAGGCCGGCGTTGCGGCGCCGCGCCAGGTGCGCTACACGCCCGGCGGCTGGCTCACGCGGTACAAGGAGAACGAGCTGCTGCCGCTCATCGGCCTCGACGGCGTCACGTTTCTGCGCTTCCTGCGCATGATGCGCCTCATGACGACGGTGCTGGCCGTCGTGCTCTGTGCCGTCCTCATTCCCGTCGATCTCTCCTTCCACCTCGGCAGCGGCAGCGGCGGCATCCGCAGCGGCTTGCTGCTGCTCACCATCAGCGACGTCAGTGGCAACTACCTCTGGGCGCACGTGGGCATGAGCTACGTCGCAACGGCCATTGTGCTCTTCTTCAGTGAGTGGTGCGCACATCCCAACTGCTGCGGCGCCTGACTCCTCGCGCCAGTCACGATCAACTACCGCCACATGGTCCGCCTGCGCTGGGAGTGGTTCCGCTCGCCCGAGTACCAGGCGTCGTTCTTCGCACGCACCTTGATGCTCACGCACGTGCCCAAGAAGCTGCAGTCCGACGCGGCGCTGCACCAGCTGCTCAACTCGATCGGCATGCCCTACCCCACGACGGAGGTGCACATTGGCCGCGTCGTGGGCGCGCTGCCGGACCTGATTGAGAAGCACGAGGAGATGGTGCGCAAGCTCGAGCGCGTGCTGGCAAAGTACCTCAAGGACCCGCGCGGCGTTTCGGGCAAGCGGCCCACGACGACGATCGGCGGCGGCTGCTGCGGCGGCCAGACCGTCGACGCCATCGACCACTACACGGAGCAGATCCAGAAGTACGAGGCGGCCATCGAGCAGTGGCGCGACCGCATTGCCGAGAAGAAGCCCGAGTCCTTTGGCTTTGCCTCGCTCGCGGCCGTGCCGTACGCGCACGCCGCGGCGCGCTCGCTCAAGGGCAAGAAGACAAAGGGCGTCAAGATCACGCTGGCGCCGCATCCCAAGGACGTCATCTGGCGCAACCTGACGCTGACGAACGCGGCGCGGAGGCGCCTCAGCTTCGTGGGCTTCCTCTACCTCGTGCTGCTCTGCTTCATCAACGCCGTGCCGCTGCTGGCCGTGGCGCTGATCTCGCAGATGGGCAGCTTCACCGACGTGCTCGGCTTCCTCGGCGCCTGGCGCGCCGCCTCGAGCTGGTCCTTTTCCGCCGTCGCGGGTCTGGCCGCGCCGATCATCTCGGGCCTCATGGGCTACCTGCTGCCGATCTTCATGCGCCGCATCGCCAAGTACCGCGGCGTCACGACGCGCTCGAAGCTGGATCGGGTGATTGTCAGCCAGGTGAGTGTCGCGCGTGTCCTCCGCGTCCGCTCGGCAGCAGCTCACGCCCTCGGCAGTACTTCACCTTCCTCATCATTTCGCAGTTCGTCATCTTCACGCTCGTCGGCGTCGCCATCACGGTGATTGCACAGATCATCAGTGCCGTGCAGGAGCGGCAGACGTTCCAGCAGATTCTCGACTTCATCTCCGCCGACGTCGGGCCCAACATTCTCGCGCAGTACGTCGGCTTCTCCAACTACTGGATGACGTGGCTGCCGCTGCGCCTCTGGGTCAGCATGTTCGACCTGGCACAGGGCGTGCGCCTGCTCATGGTGTGGGCGCAAAAGAATTTCCTCGGGCGCACGCCGCGCGACGTGCGCGACTTCAGCAAGCCGCCCGTGGCCGAGTACGCCATTCTCTACACAAACCTGCTCTTCGTGTTTGCCGTAGCGATGCTGTACGCGTGCCTGGCGCCGCTCATCGTGGCCTTTGCGGCCGTCGTCTTCTGGAGCGCGTCGTTCATCTTCAAGTACCAGATGTGCTACGTCTACCAGACCAAGGTCGAGAGCGGCGGCCGCCTCTGGCGCGTCGTCGTCAACCGCCTGCTGGCGTGCATCGTCTTCATGCAGCTCATCCTCGCACTGGCACTCGTGCTCAACGCCTACGGCACGAACCGCATCCAGGCCATCGCGGCGCTGCCGCCGATCGTGGCGGTGATTGGCTTCAAGATCTACTGCGTCAAGACGTTTGACGCGCGCTTCGACTGGTACATTCCCGAGGCGCAGGAGCTCGCCAACACCAAGGCGCACGGCGGCGACCAGCGCCACAACCGCCTGCAGCGCCGCTTCGGCCATCCGGCGCTGCACCAGACGCTGGCGACGCCCATGGTGCACGCGCGCGTCAAGCATCTGCTGCCCGAGGTGTACCGCGGACGTCTGGACCACAGCGAGATGGCTCGCGTCGACGGCCGCAAGGTCGAGGTCGAGGCCCTCACGGGCGGCCTCAAGATCGCCGCCATCGAGGAGGACCAGCTGGAGTACGACCCGCACAACGACTCCGACGTGCGCTCCATCATGTCTGGCACGACGATGATGACGGGCGCCGGGCCGGGCTGGGGCACTCCGGGGCCCGGCACGCCGCTCTACGGGCCCTCGCGTGCCGGCACGACGCACGACTTCCGCGACCAGTACAGCAACTACCTCGCCTCGACTGGCGCGCCGGAGCTGCCGCCCGGCTCGCACGGCGGCGAGCACTTTGAGATGAGCAACGTGCGTGCGCACGACAGTCGCGAAAACCTCCTCGAAAAGGGCCAGAGCGTGTATAGCGACAATACGCTCATGGGCAGCGGGCACGCCAAGCAGCCCTCGCAGGGCAGCTACCCGTACTACGCGCCTACGCCGCTCGACACGCCCGGCATCAATGGCCCGCAGCAGTACGAGCAAGGACACGCAGCGCATGGATCCGCCGGCTCGGCGGGCTACTTTTCGCCTGCCCCGCGCTCGGCCACGACGCCGACGCCGCGCCAGCCGAGCGGCAACTCGCTGCAGCAGCAGCAATACTACGCCCACGGCCCGCAAGGTCCGAGTGGCGCAGGCTACGCCACGCATGCACCTCCGCCGATGCAGCCGTACACTGCCTCGCCGCAGTCGTCGCCGCAGATGAGGCCGCAGCAGCCTCACTTCTACGGCCACGCCAGCGGCCCGCAAGCTTCGCCGGCGGCGGCCAGCCCGCATGCTGCGGCGCAGATGTACGGCGCTGCGCCTCCGCCGCCGCCGCCGCAGCAGCAGCAACGCGGACCGCCGCAGTGGGACGGGAGACACGACGGATCGCATGGATATGGAGGCGGATACTGAACGCTTGAATGGCGCTTGAAGCGCCAGGCGCGCTTCGAGGTGCACTCTTCCCCGGCTCTGTAGACTCCCCTCGCTCGATGCTCGCCTCATCATGTCATGCCATTTGCTACTCGAAGTCATCGAGCGTGACTGCACGACCTGTAGCATGCGGGATTGGCCTGGACTCATCAGAGGTTCCAGTCATGGCGGCGTCTACGATCTTGCTGAGCCTGCGTGTCGCGGTGCCAGCTGAGAGCGTGTGTTTGGCCCCCCCTCAAGCCGCATGCAGCTGCTCCTGCCTCACGCTCCAGCTGAGCAGGTGGTTGCGTCTGCTCCAGGCCAGCATTGAGCTGCCTTCACGACGCATTGCGCAGCGGACACTTTGCACGCCCGCCCTAAACGCACACAGCGGCATCAATGAAGTGGCATTGTAAGGGGCTCGTGCTCATCTCGTCATCTCGTCCATAAGGTCGTGGCTCTCCAGCCTTTCTTCCTCCGCCTCTTTTGCTCGCTCGCCCTCGCCTCACTCCTCAGCGATGCGATACGGCCACGTTTCCCCGTCCAACCCCCTCCGCCTCCGCCGCCGGCTCATCTCCCTGCGCTCTTCCGCCTCCCTGAATCCTCGGCGTCATCGTCGTCGGTGGTGTCTTGATGTCATTCACCTTGCGCCTGCCCCTGCGCCTGCGGCTGCGGCGGTGCATGCGGCTGCGCGACTCTCGCGCCCGCCGTCGGCGTCGGCGTCGGCGTCGGCGTCGAGAAAGAAGAGGCGCCAGGCATGCCAAAGACGGAGCGTCGTTTGCGATCCAACTCTTCGCTTCTACTCCTCGAGCTCTGCGTCTGCGTCTGCGTCTGCGTCTGCGTCTGCGTGCTTGCCGAGTCTTGGGCGTGGTGCTGCTGCGCCATGAGAGTCTGCTGCAACGAAGGTCCTTCTGGCGTGGCAGTGCCAAAGACGGCGCCTCCGCCTGCCGTCGCCGTGGCAGCGCCGGAGGAAGAAGAGGCCACAGCAGCGCGAGGATGAGGCAGTACCTCTCCGAGCTTGACGTGCGCCTGAAACTCAAACGTCTTGCCGCCCCTCTCCCGCCATGCTGCGGCGGCATCTTCGTGCCCTCCTCCTCCTCCTCCTCCTCCTCCTCCTCCTCCTCCTCCTCCTCCTCCTCCGGCGCCTCCAGATCCGACATGGGCAGCAGCAGAGGAGCGAGGCTCGTCGGCCTCCAGATCGTCGCTTGACTTGTAGCTGATCGACACTTGCATCGCGAACTGGCGGCCAGCGAGAGATTCTCATCAGCATGAGTTCGAGGGCTAGGCGAAAAAAGAGGGGGGGGGGGGGGGAAACACAGCTCGTTACCCCAGAACTCACCTCGACGTCTCCCGCGAACTCCCTTCCTATCTTGCACTCCAAGCTCACAGTCGTACTATTCGCCTTTCTCCTCACTTTTGCCTTCTTCTCCTCATTCTCCACCTCGACATCATCCTCTGCCTCTGTGTTCGTCGTCGTCGCAAAGAGCGCCTCGTCGCCTTCCTGCAAGATGCCCATGTCGTCCTTGGGCCCAATCATGAAGCTTGCTGCCGAGAGGGAGAGCTCGTACGGCGCCGATGCTGCGAGATAGGACTTGCGTGGCGACGACGAGGTCAGACGAGGTGGAGACGAGGTAGTTGAGGCACCTCGAGGAGGAGAGGCAGGCGCGCCCGAAGCCGGCGTCGCGCGAGGAGCTGCAGTCGAAGACTCTTCGCCGCGAGTGGTGGAAGAGGAGGACGAGCTTGAGGGAGAAAGCAAAAGGGTGACTTTGACGCTCATGGCGTCGCCTAAAGGATTCGTAAACGTCACGTCGTAGACGTATCTGCGCGCAGGCAGGAGAAGGTCTTCCTCCGTCGCGCCCTGAGCGCCCGACGACGGCGGCGGAGCGAGAAAGCCGGACGCGCCAGAGCCAGTAGCCAGCCGGCTGCGTCTCGTTGATGCCGCCCCTGCACTGGCGCCTCCTCCTCCCACTGCCGCAGCGCCGCCGGCAAGCGCGAGAAAGATGTCGGGCAGCGTAGAGGCGGCCATGTGGCGCAGCTTGAAGCGCCGAGAGGAAGTCTTGGCTTCGGGCCGCAGCAGCATGTTGGAGCATTGAGGACAGCGATGAGTGAGCTTTGCGCGCAGAGGTACAGGGCGCGGTTGGAGGCTGGGCCGCGAGAGAAAGAGAGGAGAAGGAGGGGGGGGGGGGGGGGGGGGGGGGGGGGAAAAAGAGGGGGGGGGGGGGGGGGGGGGGGGGGGCGTTAGTGATGAGATTTTTCTTTGTGGGGGAAGAGAGCGGGGTGGCGAAGGAGGCAGCGCGCGCTCGCAAGCTCGGAACGTGCGATGGCTTTGCTCTATCCGCGCCGCTTCCCTTGCTCGAGCGTAGACGGCTGTCCAGACTAGTTCTCAGACTGGCGCGCCTAAAGAGACTCACTTTTCATTCTCCTTGCCCTCCATTCTCCTCTGCATCTCTCCCCCTTCGCCCCTGTTTCCCCTCCATTCAAACTCGGCGCCCTCTTCCTTTCTCCTCTGCCGCGCGCCACTGGCGACTTTGGCCAGCACGTCGCTGCGGCGAAAGTCGCGATGGTGCTGCAGGCCGGGCACGTCTGCGAGCAGGCGCGACGAGGCCAGCGCCGCGGCGGCACGCGCCTTGGCGTGCGAGGGACGCGTGGAGGAGGAGGCCGAGGAGGCCGAGGAGGCAAGACGAGGAGGCAGCAGCTCGGAGGCATAGTGAGTGAGCAAGGCGGAGAAGTAGCTCGAGGAGGCGCTCGCTTGACGAGCTTGAGCTATAACCCCCCATCGTTCCGTCGTTGAGAGAGACGCAGAAACCAATCAGCCTCTGTGCATCGCCTCGCTCGAGAAGGGGGGCAAGGAAAGAGAGACGCACCTACCACGCCGGCACTTCGCTCATACACGCCTTGCACCTTGCCTCCGCTGCGCCTGTCGCTGCGCCTCGACTGCCACTTGCACGCTTCGCACTTGAGCAGGTACGGCGGCGCGCCGCGCGAGGCCTCGACGCTCAGCAGATCTGCCGCGCCTGCGCCCGGCGCGAGGTCCGACGGCGCCACGGTGAGCGGCGCGCTTGCGCACACGGGGCACGCCAGGCAGGAGCGCGAGCAGGCGCCATTGCTCTCTGCTGCTGCTGCGCCTGCCGTGCTGGAGGAGGAGGAGGCGGCCGCGGCACTGGAGCTGGCGTACGCCTCGCCGCCGCCGCCGCCGCGCTCGCGCACGACGGCGGAAGAGGGAAAGTCGAAGAGACAGGCGGGACAGTAGTAGGCGGGCGCCGAGGGCGTGAGACAGAGGACACAGCGCAGCGCCGCGCAGTCGTCGCAGAAGTAGAGATGCGCGGGCGCGTGGAGCGAGAGGGTGGCAAAGGCAGGCAGCGCAGAGGAGTGCGGACAGTGGATGCGCAGCGTGGGCATGGTGCGGAGGAAGGAGCCGCGCGCTGCCCCGCGATGCTGAGACGCGCAGACGGCGTGAGGAGGAGCGGGCGGGGTGGGGGTGAAGGAGAGAAGGCGCAGGAGAGAAGGGGTGAAGGAGATCAGGCGCACTCGACTGCATGGCGCCCCGTGCGCATGGCGCCGTGGTGCGGCTGACGTAAGCCTCCGCCTCACTCACGCGCCTCCAGCCGGCTGCGAGGCGGGCGAAGGCGGGCTCAGCCTCAGCGCAGCGCAGCGCAGCGTGCGCCCGCCGCGCGCGCCCCCCGCCTCCTTCGCCTCCACATCCTCGCCCGCGCCTCCTCCTCCCCTCGCCTCCTCCTCGCCCGCGCCTTGCTCACGCAGCGCGCTCCCTCCTCCGCGCCTGCTGCTCCTCACACGGGCCAGCGCATCATGGCACCCGCGCCCTCCGTCCGCGGCGCCGGCCCCGGCAGCGGCGGCGGCGCCTCGACGGGCGCCCGCCTCACCTCCTATGCCCTCGACCATCTCCTCGCCGCCGCCCTCGGCGCCGTCGCCACGGCGCCGCCGCGCCTGCCCGTCGCAAAGAACAAGGAACCGCTGGCGCTCGGCACCGTCGCCGTCAACATGCGCGTGAGTGGCGCATGCCTCAAGGGGAAGCAAAGCGGCGGATCAGAGAGAGGGCACAGCCGAGCTGCAGCAGCAGAGAGAGCCTGCAGCACCCGTCTTCTCTCTCTCTCTCCCATTCTACTCGCTTGGCGCAGCAGAGAGAGCCTGGAGCGCCCGTTTCCTCTCTCTCTCTCCCATTCTACCCGCTTGCCTGGCTGTGGCAGTTCAGGCCTCCCATCTGCCCTCGGCACGCTCTCGCCCCTTGGCCTGGCGCGTCTCTGTGCCATGCATCAGCCGGCAGTTTCCGCTCACTCTGTCTTTGCTCTCTCTCTTTCTCTCTCGCAACAACAACAACAGGCATTCACGCAAAAGTCCGGCCCCATCTTCTACTTTCAAGATGCCGTCGAGGTCACACTCGTGTGGGACGACTGGGCATGGACGGCCATGTGGATGCTGATTGCCGGCATTGTCGGTGCGTGTTACGGGGTTTCATCGTCTTTACTCTCCCTCTCTCTCCATCGCCCGCCCCCATGCGGGGCCTACGCTGGTCCACGCTGCACTGCGCCGCCCTGCAAGCTTCGCGCATTCGCATGCCTGACGCTTACGCCTCCCCCCCCCCCCTTTTCCGCAGCTCTTCATCCACATCTCCTCCTCTGTGCTCCACCCGCCATTCTCTCCATCATTCTCATCAAGACGTACGCCACGCGTTTTCCCGCCGGCGTTCCCGTGCCTCCCTCTTCCGCCTCCTCTGCCGCCTCTGCCGCCTCCACGCTCCTCGTCTCGCCCACGCCCGCACAGGCCGTGGCGCATTCCACCTCGCAGCCCACGCACACCGGACATGGCGTCGTGCGCCCGCCGGTGATTCCCAACCCGCCACATGAAGGTGAAGTGCGCTACTATGAGAATCTGAGAGACATACAGAACATGTACGTGCCCCCCGTTGCGCTCGTTTTTTTTTGGCCTCACACTGCGCGCGACTGCCGCTGCCCTCAACACCCGCACTGCTGATGCCGCCCCCTTTCCCGAACAGGATGAAGATGGTGACGGACGGCTACGACCTCCTCGCTCCCAGCGTCGCCTATCTCAACTGGTCTTCCTATCCCCGCTCCTTGCTCCTCCTGCAGCTCTCTCTCCTCAGCACCGTTCTCCTCTTCATCTTCTCTCCCTATCTCCCTCTTCGTCTGCTCTTCCTCGTCGCCGTCGAGTCGCTCTTCCTCGCCAATCACCCCTGGATCGCGCCGCTCTTCTCCGGCATCAAGGCGGCGGTGCAGCGCGAGAAGGAGGAGAGACCGCAGCAGATGCCGGCGCGATGGATGGAGAGCATGGAGGAGAGATCGAGGGAGATCAAGGCCAAGCTGGAAGTGTGGATGCAGGAAGATAGGCTGGACGATGCGGTGTGGACTCGCGGTTGGAGAGAGGTGGAGATGTTTGAGTGAGTTTGCTACGACTTGCGGAGAGAGCAGGGCACGCCTTGCGAGCGTGAAGCGCAACATCGAGCAACACACACAACAGCGCAGAGCATACACTGACAGCTTGCGTACCCATTGATCTCCCCCTCCCCCC
>NW_020312025.1:183516-189794 GCF_003144115.1 Tilletiopsis washingtonensis
GGGGGAGGCGCTCAGAGCTCCTTGACGTCCTCGTACACCTCCTTGAGCGCACTCTCAAAGATGTCACATGCAGTCTGCATCTCCTCCTCGGAGATGGTGAGGGCAGGAATGAAGCGCAGCACATCGAAGCTGTGTTTCGAGCCAGGGCATGGCGTGAGCATCCCGCGCGGCACAGTGCAGGAGAGAGAAGAGGGCGGAGCAGGATGCAAGGGGGAGAGAGAAACACTTACACGCTGGTCGCAAGCAACAGCATGCCTTTCTCCAGGCACTTCTTGACGATCCTCGGCGCGACTTGGGCGCGCGCCTGGAGGCCCACCTCGTGTGGACGAGCGACTGTGGCGTTGGCAGAGGCGGCGCTGATGCTCTTGTCTGCCTCGGCGAGCGAGGAGGAGGAGGCAGAGGCACCCGTGGCGGGACAGGCCGAAGAGGCAGAGATGGCGGCCTGTGTGGAAGGCAGCACAAATTGCACACCGACCATCAGGCCGCGGCCGCGGATGTCCTGGATCAACGAGCCGGCTGGGCTGCGGCGCAGCGCGTGCAGGAAGGCGAACAGCTGCTTGGAGCTGTGGGCAGAGGCGCGCGGAGGCGCGTTGGATCAGAAAGGCTGGAAGAGACAAAGAGGGGGTTCAGGCCCAAACGCACCGGGCTGCGACGTTGTCTAGCACCTTCTCGTTGTCCATCACCTCAATCACTGCCTTTCCAGCAGCGCACGCCACCGCGTTGCCAGCGTATGTTCCGCCCTTTGACAGGAAAACGTGCAGCGGTCAGCGTTGTGCTCTCACTGGCGTGTGGAGCGTCGGAGCCGAGTGTGCACGAGAGCGCAACCCACCATGGATCCCGGGTCCTGCTTGTCGAAGAGCTCCTTCCTGCTCGCAATGCCGCTCAGCGGCAGTCCATTGGCGATGCCCTTTGCGAAGATGAGCACGTCGGGGCGCACGCCCGAAGGCTCCACGGCCCACCAGGTGCCTGTACGACCTGTGCCCGACTGCACTTCGTCGACGATGAGGAGGATGTCGTGTGCGTCACAGACGCGGCGCAGGCCCTGAAGGAATGCCGAGGGGCACGGCACGTAGCCACCTTCGCCGAGCACGGGCTCGAGAATGATTGCCGCCTGCATTTGTAGCACAGAGCGCAAGGTGAGTGAGAGAGCAGGCGAAGGAGGGAAAAAGGCAGGCAACGTACAGTGTCGCGAGGAGCAGTCTGTTGAGCGAGCAAGAGGTGCAGCTGATGCAGAGACTGCTGCACCAGGAAGTCCTCCGACACGTCGGGCCCGACACCGTGCTGCGCGTAGAAGGGAAAGGGCGTCGAGTAGATGCCCGGCTGTGGACATCGAGAAGGCGTCAGTGGCGAAGAAGGCATGCGGCAAGAGGGAGAGGCAGTGCACGCACGACGAGAGGATGGAAGGTGGCGCCATACACCGTCTTGCTGCGCGTCATGCCCGCCGTGAGCATCGTGCGGCCATGGTATGAGCCTGCTCGCAGCCACAAGAGAGAAGCGCGGGTCAGCTTCCCGAGGCGGCCGGCATTGATGGACTTCGCAAGCCAGCGCTGGCCCGCACTGCCCATCCATGCGCGCCCACCCTCGCAAACGCACCCTGCATGACAATGACGTTCTGGCGGCCCGTGGCCGCACGTGCCAGCTTGATGCTCGCCTCGACGGCCTCGGCGCCCGAGTTCCAGAGAAAGACGGAGTCGAGCGACGCATCGGCGAGCGCCAGCTTGGGCAGCAGAGCGCGCAGAAAGGCAATGTAGGCGGCCGAGTAGCCGATGTTGACCTGTCAGACAGAGCGAGGGAGTCAGCGCCAGACTGGCTGATGAGAGAAGGCGATGCGTCTCGGTGCCAGCAGCGCCGTATGTCTGCCAGGTGACAAGGCAGTCCTGCCAGGTGACAAGGCAGTCTATCTCGGTGCACAGCCCCTTGGCCCAGTCTCGGCACTGGCCCTCGCGCGCGCGGCGCACGCGGCGACGCAAGAGTCGCGTCGACGCACCTGCGCATGCTGGATCATGCCCATCTGCTCGACGGCCGCGGCGGTGATGACGGGGTGGCAGTGGCCGCAGCCGACGACGCCGATGCCCATGGTGAGGTCCAGCAGCCGCACGCCCTCGTCCGTCCACACCCAGCTGCCGGCGCCGCGCTGCAGGACATGCTCCGAGAGGCGGCCGATGCCGCGTGCAATGTGCTGCTGCCCGAAGACGGCGGCGGCGGACATGCTGAGAAGAGAGGAGGTGGTGGTTGAGTAGCAAGGGCTTATCGTGGCCTCTTTGCCGCGCTTTGACTCTGACTCGAGCAAACCCTTGTGGCCCGATGGAGCAGCAAAGAGAGACGCCGCGGCTCGGCTCCACTCCACCTCGAGAGGCAGGCCGCGAGCGGCACGGCGCCCCACGTTCGGCACGCCGGCCGCCGGCACGTCCCTCGCCAGCAGCCGCGGCACCTCTCTGCCTCACACGCCCCTCTGAACACCGCAAGCGCCGCGTGGGAACAGCAGCGGGGCGCGCAGCGCCTGCACGCCGCTGCGACTGGCGGCCGCCGGCCAGCCGTGCTCCTTGGCGCGCAGCAGCAGCAGCAGCAGGCGAGGAGGGGTGGCGCAGCAGCACCCAGCACAAGCGGCCGCTCCACAAACAGCGCGCGCGGCGGCTCCTGCGCGCTGCCCCGCATCGCGCACCTCACCTCCCGCTCACCTCCCGCTCACCTCTTGCCCGCCCTTCACGCCTCTGTTGCCCAGCTGCCTCGTGCCCGTGCTGCAGCCGCATCAGTGTCGCGCGTAGCTGCGCCGCCTCGCGACCCTCGCCCTCTGCGCCCGCTGCGCCTGTGCGAGAGCCAGGCGGCATTCGTGGCCGAGCGAAGCGCACAGGCGCGCGCCATGACGCTCTCGCCGCCCGAGGCGTCGCGCAGCGGCAGTGGCAGTGGCGCAGCGGCAGGCAAGTGCGTCTCGTCGGCGCCGCAGCTGCCAGCACAGAGCTTCTCTTGCGGTGGCACGTCTGACCTGTGGGGCCTCTCTCTGCTGCGCACAGGACACGGCAGCTGCTCCATCCAACGCCCTGCGTGCTCGCCGCACGGGTCGACATTCATCATCCGGAGCTGCGCGTGCGTACCCGAGCGGACTCGCAGGGCATCGGCCTGCAAGAGCGCTTTGCTCATGCCCCATCGCTCCCTTCTGCTGGCACGTCTGCAGGACCTACTGCATCTTGGACCGGAGCCCAACTCCGTCCTCTACGGTGCGTGTGCAGCACCAACTCCTCGCCTCGTCCTGCTGCTGATGCTGCAGAACGCCTGTGTGCAGTGCAGGGCACGACGATCCAGCAGCTCATCTTTCCCTCTCCCTCTTCCTCCACCACTCGCTCCGCCGCTTCCACCTCGTCTTCCGCCGCTGCTTCCTCCGACGTCAGCGCCGCCGCCTCGGGCAGCAGCAGCGTCTACGCCTCTCTCTCCTTCGCTCCCGTCTGTCTCAAGACAGGTGCTGGCCTGGTCGCTGCAGGTGGCCAGAACACCGAGCTGGCCCTGCGGCCATTGCTGCCTTTGCCGGGCAGTCGCAGTGCTGCCCAGTCCAGCGGCAGCGGCGGCACTCGCAGCGAGGCCTTCCTCCAACGCTGGCGTCTCTGCACGCCCACGGGCGGCAGCATCAACAACTCGATTTGCATCTACAACCCCTCCTCTTCTGCCTCTTTTGCTTCTGCGTCGAGCTCGAGCTCAGCCGCAGCAGAGGCGCGACGCGCGTTGCCCACCAAGGAGAAAGGTAGAGCTGGCGCGCTGCTCTTCGTGGCCAACAACGACAAGTCGCTGCGGTGCTTTCGCCTCAGACCTGGTGCTGCTGCAGTGCCTTTGGAGGCTAGTGATGGAGGATCAGGAGGAGCCAGTAGACGGCTTGAGGCGACATTACCAGGATTGAGTCGGTGAGTCCCTGCCTCTCCTCATTCGCGGGCTTTGCGCGGGGGGTTCTGGACGCTGGCGCAGAATAGCTGAGACGGCCGCCAACGAACAACGCGCCACAGACTACAGGAGCTCTCCTTCCCCACTGCCATCAATCATTCCAGTCTTTCTCCCGACGGCACCACTCTCGTGGCGGTGGGCGACACGTCTCAAGTCTTCCTCTACAAGATGAGCCCTGCCATTGCGCCTTGCGGCGAAGAAGCTCGCGCTGGGCTTGCGGGCGCCAGTCATGCGGGCCTGGCTGCTGCGATGACGGCGGGCGTCGTGTCGAGAACGGGGCAGTGGGAGTGGATCAGCACGTACGCTGCGTCCGACGCCAGCTTTTCGACGGACTGGAGTCCCGATGGCACGAAATTGTGCGTCTGTCTCTCTCTCTCTCTCTCTCTTCTGCTCTCCTTCCTTTCATCTAAAAAGGCTGACGCGCGTGCCTCCTTCGACAGCGCCGTAGCTTCGCAGGACGGTGTCGTGAGCGTGTGGGATGTGCGCAGCAGCCGCTGCGTCAAGCAGGTACGTGGCCATTGCCAAGGCCTTGAAGCGCCCGCTCGCGGCTGACGTCAGAGTCCCTCAGCTGCGCACCTCGCAAAGCGCCCTCTTCGGCGCCGGTGCCGCACGCGTCGTCAAGTGGAGTCCACGAGGCGACCTGCTGGCATACACCGAGGTCAGATACTCTGCTTCCCCTTTGCGCGTCTGTCTCGCATCTCTGACGGCCAGTGTGCACGCATCAGGGCTGCAACTACTTCCACGTCGTCGAGACGTCCACCTTTGTCGAGACGAACCGCCTGGGCGTGCCCTTCTCCGCCGATGAATCGCGCCCTGCAAGTGCAGGTTCACATGCCTCGGCATGGGCCCGCGCCGACGACGAGGAGGAGATGATTGCCGCGCGCGAGGGCGAGTCGCTCGGCGAGCCATCAGACGCCGCGGGCGGCAGCCGAGGAGAGTGGAGCGCTACCGCCGCGCCGGCGTTCAGCTGGCAGCACGGCATTCCCACGCGCATCACCACCACGACCACGACGACTTCTCGCCTGACCACATCCGACGCCACCACGCTCGCCGAGCCTGACTTGGCACCAGAGGCAGGCGCCGGCGCACCTGCTGCGTCGTATGCGCAGAGCGGCTCAATGGCAGCCCAGGCTCAACGCCTGCGCGAGACGAGAAGAGCGGCGAATGCGGCGTTGCAAGAGGCGTGGGAGGAGGCATTGCCCATTGTGCGCGCTTACAACGGCGCCGTGACGCCGTGGAGGAACGGCGAGCGACTGGCGCCGTGGTCGCTGTCACTGCGACGATCGACGGGCGAGGAGAGGGTGAGTCGCCTCCTCGCTCCCCCCCCCCCCCCCCCCCCGCGCTACTGCCTTGGCGGCTGATGCGGCAGGACAGACCTCGCAGACGCCCGCGAGAAACATCGCCGGACTCTGCTGGGATGCGCAAGGTGAGTCTCGCTCCTGCCCCCTGCCGGCGCTGCTCCGCTGGCAATGCCGCCTCACGTCCCGTCTCGCCTTCGCCGGGCGCCGCGGCTGATGCAAAGTCCCCTGCATCTCATCAGGCGAGCATCTCTTCGTCGCGACAGACAATCTCGTCGCACGCTATCAGGTCGCCGAACTGAGGCGCTCCTTTGCGGCGCCCGATGAGCTGCGCTGACGCGGCACTGGGCGTCGCTGCCGGCCCCTTCTTCTCTCATGCCTCCCTCTCCGTTCCGCCTGCCTCGGCGTCTCCGCTCTCAGCGCCTCCTCACCCCTCTCTCGCTTCCGCTCCCTGTCCTGTAGCGCTACTCTCGCACGTCACCTCTCCTCGTTACCCCGTCCCTCTCCCTCTCTGTGCGCTGTTCGAATGGCTGGATGTCGATTACCAGAGCTGGCTATGTGTTTGAGGCGAGTGTGTGTGTGTGTGTGTGTGTGTGTGTGTGTGTGTGTGTGGTGTGCTGGATGAAGACGAGACTGATGTGATGTCGATGTGGAGCGCGCGAAGTGACCCTGGGAACGAGAAAACGAGACGGAAGATGCGAGATGAGGTAGAGAGAGAGAGATGGGGCGAGAGCGCAAGACCGGGGCGCGTGACGAAGCGAGGCAGAGGATGGTGACGATGCGCTGCCATGCCCGAGGCACGCCGCTCAGGCAAAGCGGCGCTGCTGCGGGAACAGCACGTCCGGTGCGCGGCCGATGGGCCATGCATGCGTGTCGGCAATGAAGGGCCGGTGTGCTTGCCGAGCGGCCCACTCGTGCGGCGGCAGCGCAAAGCTGGCGGCGGCGCTTGCGTTGGGGTGCTGCTGCTGCGCCGAGGCTTGCTGCTGCTGAGACTGCGAGTGCCAGACGGCCTGCGAAGAACGAAGCTGCGCCTGCTGCTGCTGCTGCTGCTGC
>NW_020312025.1:189894-215256 GCF_003144115.1 Tilletiopsis washingtonensis
CTGCTGCTGCTGCTGCTGCTGCTGCATAGCCATCTGCTGTTGCTGTTGCTGCATCTGAGCCTGCTGCTGCTGCTGCTGTGCGGCCGCGTGCTGTTGTTGAGCAGCGTGCTGCTGCATCTGCTGAGCGTCCTGCTGTTGCTGCATCGCATGCTGCTGCTGCAGCTGTTGCAGCTGAGCAGACGCGGCATAGAACGCAGCGACGTTCTCCGGACTCGGCGCCGAGGGCGTCTGCGAGACGGCCGGCGAGTGACGCGAGAAGCCCGCTCCAGCTGCGGGCCAGTGCGCCTGCACTTGCTCGTGCGAAGCGGGAGTAGGACGAGCCGCACGAGCTGCACGACGCGAGGGCGTTGGGTACGGCGTGGCAGTGACGGCCGGCACGTGGCGCGTGCCCGAAGCGCGACGCGCAGAGGAAGACGTCGAGTTGTTCCACAGCGCTTGAGGCGAAGGCGTCTGCTGAGCACGTTGAGGCGCCACACGCATGGGCGGGGCATGGGCGTGTGCTCCCGGAATCGGCGGCGGCAGGTAGAGACCCAGGTGGCCGCGTGCACTGCCTGCTGCGAGCGAGTAGTACGAGAGCGGCACGGCGTGCGAGAGGCCCACGGCTCCATTCGAGGTGTTGACGCTCTCGTTGCCACGGTAAGGCGCCACGAGGACCTCAGGAGTGAGGGCGTGGGAGAAGGTAGAGTGGAATGCCTGCGCTGCATACTCGTCCTGCGTCGTCGCAGAGGGACGAGCGACGGGCGTGCTGCGCAGCGAAGGCGCGGCGCTGCTGCTGTGCTGCTGTGGTGCCGAACGAGCATCGGTGGGAGAGACCGAGGCAAGCAAGTCGCTGTATGCGGGCTGACGCTGCTCGTACGCCCGCCGCTTCGTCGGGCGGCCGGAGCCGCTGGCGCTGCCGTTCCACTCGACGGCATGCACGGGCGACTCGATGCGCGTGCGCTCGAAGGCTCGCTTCATGCCCGCGATCGAAGCACTGCCGGACGCCGAGCTCGACGGCCGTGGCACGTCGGGCGAGGCGAGCGAGCGGACGCGGCCGTCGAGCTGCTGCGGAGCCTGCGGTGCAGACGGCGGCGGAGGCGGCGCCAGATGGTCGGGCGTCCAGCCGCTGGCCGACATGGACGGCGCCGGGACCTGGAAGGTAAAGTCGGAGGAGAAGGCGTGCGGTGCCTCGACGGACGAGTCGGGCGGCGACGGCCCGAACGAGGAAGCATCGGGCACCGACGGCGGAAACTGGAAGTACGGCTGCGTGGCGAACGGCGGTGTTGCCGCGCCCGTCGAGGCACGAGCGGCCCACGAGCCATCGGCCGACGAGTCGCTGGTGGTGAGCGACGTGCGTGCCGGCAGCAGCGACGATGCGGCGGCGTGGCCGAGCTGGATGTGACTCATGCTGTGCCGGCCTTGCGCCAGCGAGCGGTGCTGGTGCATCGTGCGGCGCACCGCTGCGTCGCGCGTGGAGCGCTCGATGGCCTGCGAGCGCTGCTCTGCCAGCAGCTCGACGGCGACGAGCCAGCGCCGGTAGTCGTCTGCTGTGGCGTAGAGGCTGGGCAGGCCGAGCCACATCTCCACCTCCATGCGGTTCAGCTCCTTGACGGGCACCTTTGTGATGTCGCTCCACGTCGCCGCCGTGTAGCTGCTGTCGTCCTGCATCTTGTTCGCCAGACTCAGCGCGCAGATGGCAAGGCGGTACTCGCTGCCTTCCTTGCCGCGCAGCGAGCGATGCTGCTGCCGCAGGCGGTGGATGTAGAGCAGCGCCAGCAGAATGACGGCGTTGCTGAGCTGCGTCGTGTTGAGCACCTCGCGGGCAAAGGCCACGAAGCGCTCCTTGGGGCTCAGCCCCAGCTCGGCGTCGGCGCGGCTGGGCGCAAAGCCGTCGGGAGCCGGCGTGTACCAGATGTAGCTGGACGCACACGACCATGAGCATGGTGAGCATCAAGCGCGCCTTCGCGACTCACCAGACCATTTGTGCGAACCACTCTGCCACCTGCGCCTGCGACGGCTGCGACGTTGCGCCACTGGCGGCGTCGTCGCGCTTGAAGACGGGCTCGGGCGGCTCGTTGGCCAGCTCGCTGGCCTGCGGGTGCGAGCGCGAGTAGCTGTGGCGCGCCGATGCGGGCCGCGAGCTGCGCGAGGGCTGCTGCTCGGCCGTCCAGGCGGCGGCAGAGGCAGAGGCGCCGTCGCACGACGCACTTGGCTGCATGTGCAGCGAGTCGAGGCTGGCGCAGCGCACGTCGTGCGGGCCAAGCGGCGGCGTGAGGGTGTGTGGGTGTACGGCGTGGTGCAGCAGGGCGGCGTCGTCGAGGGCGTACGACTGCGCCTGCTGCTGCTGCTGCCGCCAGTGTGCCACGCTCGGCGGCGACGGCGGCGCAGCACTGGCGCCGGGGAAGGGCAGGTAGCGCGGGCTGTGCATCTCGGCGGCGGTACGAGGGCTGTCGCTGCGCGGGCGGCGCCGCGGGGGACTGGCGCTGCGCCGCTCGCAGGCTGCGTCGCTGGGCCGCGACGACGGCGCCGCTGCAGTGGGCCAGCGGGCGTGAGCGAGCGAGGAGGAGGAAGGCGTGCGCGACGCGGCGCCCAGCACGGGGCGCAGGTGGAGATCGGCGGCGGCGGCGGCAGAGGCGGCGACGACGACGTGCGACGGCTGCGCGGCGGCGGCCAGCAGCATTCTCGAGGAGATGGGAGAGCAGAGGCAGAGACGGTCGTGAGGTGGGCGGGCGGCGTCAAGAGGAGCGAGAGGCGGGTGCAGGTGGCCGCGCGGGTCGAGGAGCGTGAGCGCCAGCCGCCGGCCCAGCCAGCTGGAGCAGGCGCAGGTGAGGCGAAGAGGGCCCAAGGAGGCAGGCGAAGCGGGCGGCGCCAGGGGCAGCCTGATTGGGGGATGTGACGATGCAGAGAGGAGCAGGAAGAGGAGCAGGAAGGGCAGGGCCGGGCAAGTGCAACCAACGGGTGAGGAGAGCGAGCGTGGGCTGCCCGAGCCGGACGGACGGCCCTGGATCCGGTGGAGGAGGCTGAGGGGGCAGCGCAGGCAGCGGCACAGGCACACCGCGCGCGTGAGGACGCCGGCGCAGCGCCGCGCCGAGGGGACGGCGCCGTGAGCCGCGGCGGCAGGGCGCCGCGAGGAGCACGCTGCCCAGCGCCGCCGAGCCGTGGCAGGCGCGGCAAAACGGCGGCGGCGGCGTGGTGCGGCGCTGCAACGAGCCCTTGCTGCGCTGCTGCACCGGCAGCGGCCAGCAGCGCAGCGCCTTCCGGCTGCACCTGCACCGCACGGCCGCAACCGCGGCAGCCCGTGGCGCGGATGGATGCCCGACGAGCGAGCGAGCCGAGCGGAGCAGCAGCGGCAGACGCAGGCGCGGCGTGCATGCGTCTCTCTGCGCTGCGCTGATGCATCCTGCGCCGGCGTGCAGCAGCGTGCCTCGGCGGCAGCGCTGCAGGCCAGCAGCGCTCAGCAGGCGGTGCGCGGGCCAGACCAGCAGATGCGCCCGCCGCCGAGGGCCGTCGCCGCGCGCCGCGGGCCCACAGCCCAGAGCGCGGGGAGCGCGCGCGGCCCTCACTTTGGCTTTTTTGCTCGCCTGAGTGCATGTTTCGCAGCCAGCTCAGTCCGCCGCCGCAGCGGGTGCAGCAGCAGCAGGAGAGGAGCGAGCGAGCACAGCAGAAGGGCAGGCCGCCGCTGAGCAGCTTGGAGGAGAGAAAGCGCCTCTCAGCCGGGCCGCCGCTCGTCATGCCGCTGCGCTCACCTCAGCGGGCACACATCGCCTCATCATTCGCATGCGCCCTTGCGGCGCTGAGTCTCGAGCGCAGCATAGAAGGGCGGTGCTCTGCGCGCTGGCTGTGTTGCGGCGCCTGCGCCCGTCGCGGGCATGGATTGCCGGCGCGGGGTGCGCCGGCGGGCGCTGAGGACAAGCATCGAGCGCGCGCGCGGCGCGGCGCGATGGCGCGCAGGAAGGGGGGGCATTGAGCCGTCTCAGGAGCAGGCGCAAAGACAGCGAGAGGGGCGGCGAGGCGGAGTGCGGCGCTAAGGCAGCGTTCAGCGCCCGCGCCACAGCGCCGCACGCACCCCCCCATGGCGCCGCGAGCGAGGAGGGGGCCGCGCGGCAGCAAGGACAAGCGCTGCGCTGCCACAGCCGCCAGCCGCATGCACCACGGCAGGCCGGCGTTCGCAGCAGCAGCGGCAGCGGCAGCTCTTGCTGCGCCCCCTCTGCGCCTGCACAGCGCGCAGCTCGCAGCGGTCGGTGACAGAGGTTTGCCCACCCCTCTTGCATGATGCAACGCAAGCCTCTTCGCCTCGTTGCCGTTGGCGTCCGCGGAAGCACCCTTTTCTTGAAAGCCTCGCGCGCGCGGCTTTCGCTTTGAACGCACAGGGCGAGGAGCATCTCCGGCAGCAGAACGAAGGACGGAGCGCGATCTTCCAGCTCGGGCTGAATGTGACACGAAGCCGCGGCACCGAGCGTCAGGCGAGGGGCCACATGACCCCTGAGCACGGCGAACAAGGGCTTGAGTTCGCACTTTGCTCGCCTCCCTGCGAGGCGGTTAGTGCCGCGCCGCGGGCTGATGCGCACCAGCGCCAGCCAGCAGCAGCGCCTCGGCAGCGGGAGGCACAGCAAAGGCCGCAGGCGATGCCGGCAGGCATGACTCAGGCGGCAGCATCGCGGCATGGCTCGCAAATCCGAATGCACGCCGAGTTGGCGTTCCGGCTGGGCGCCGACTCGCACCAGCCACGAGGGGAGCAGCATGACGCTGCGCTCCATCGCAAGGGCCGGAGGAGTGTGATCTTGGCGTGGCGGTGCAACCGCGGCCGGCACAAGGCGCCTCTTCGCCCTCTTCCTCAGGGGGGGCAATGACGAGCCGGCTTCCGGGCCTGAGGCGATGGGTGGCGCAGGCCGGGAGTGCCAATTTGCGCGGCAGAGTGTCAATTCTCGGCCATACGCGAGCCCCTCGTCGTTGATCAGCCTCCGCCCGCGGCGAGGAGAGCCCGTTCCGGTGCAATGGCACGCGAGGCACTCATCAGACTCAGCTCCTCGGGAGAGTTGAGCCGAAAATCAGCTCAGCATCGAGCCGCGCCTTCGCCGTCGATGCGCAGAGGCGTCGGCACCGGAACGAGGAGAGGAAGCTCTAGTGCCGTGGCGTGCATGGCGCTGCTGCGAGCTCGAGGCTGGATGCAGCACCCAGCACGGGCATCCGGAGCGCGCGGGCTGGCGGAGTCACGAGCGGCGGCACGGCGGGGGCGGCCCGCCCTGATCGACCGTCCGTCCATTCGTTCCTCCTCTGCGGCTCGCTCACAGCACCAGCTCGCAGGCTCGTTCCGCCGCGCCAGGCTCATGCCTCGATCTGGACGCAAACCCCTCCTCGCGCCGGGGCGCAGCAATGCGAGGGCGAAAGGGCCGTGCTGAATGCATGGCTCATGCAGGGGAGTAGCCGAGGCTGACTGGCCGGCCCGCGGGCGGTGCTCTTTGCGGTGCAGGCCGCGGCAGAGGGGCAAGCGCGAGGGCGAGCGAGGTCGCTCATGTGCATGCTCCCTGTGCTTGCGCCTCCGCTCCTCTGCTCCACGCCGACGCCTGCCTTAGCCCGCTCGCTCGGCGCCACAGCACGCTCACCGACACGCGCTTGTTGCTTCGCGCGGCGGGCGGCGGATGGCGTTGGCGCAGGCACGGACAGCTCTGCATGACAGGAGTGCAGTCAGGTTGCAGGCGAGGGATGCGCCGGCGCAGCCGGGTGCCGTGTGGCCGCCGTGGACCGGCCGGCGCGGCGAGGAGAGAAGGGCCGCAGGGGCAAAAAGGTCGGCCGCGCTGGCGGAGGCGAGATGCGACGGCAGCAGCAGCATGCAGAGGCGTCGCAGCGGGCCGCGCAGCCGAGTTGCGGAACGGCACCGGGGCGCGGCGCGGTTGTTCCGCCCGGCCGCACCTCGCTCGCTTTTTCGTGCTCGTCACATGGCTCGGCCTCGGCATCCTGCGCCCCTGCGCTCCCATGCTGCGTGCCTCGCTTGCTGCGATGCTGCGATGCCCGCAGTCGTGCCGCCAGCAGAGCAGCTCAAGCCGCGCCTTGCTGCGCCGAGGAAGCTCGCCGCGGCCGGGAGCGGCGTCTGCCGACTGCAAGCGTCCGCACGGCGGGTGCTGTGCAGCGCGTGAGCTGCTCGCGCTGGCGCTGGCGTCTCCGTCCGGGGCGAGAGCGCCTCGAATCAAGCGCCGCTGGCGGTGCCGCGAGAGTTTGGCATGCAGCGAGCAGCGCAAGGTGCCTCTGCCTCGCATCAAGCCCCCCCACCTGAGCTGAGTAATCCAGCGTCTAGGCGCCGCGAGTTAGCGCTCAGCGCTAGGCCGATGTTCAAGGACGACCTAGGACGAAGCACAGCGATGCTGTCAGGCGCAGAGCAAGAGCAAGCCGTGGCACGGCGCGGGATGGAGGCCGAGTCTCGTCGCTGCAAGCGGCGGTGGAAGCGGCGGCTGCGGTGTCGGTGCTCGAGACCATGGCGTGCCCACGCTTGCGTCTCGCTGTTCGTCGCCGCTCGCGCGCCAAGGCAGCGACCACACCGCATGGACGACCTCGCTCGCTGACTCAGGCGCGCCGCAGAGCAGCTCTCCCAAGTCCGCACGGTCGTCCTGCGAGGTCTGCTCGCCAGCGGCCAGCCGACGGACGCAAGCATGTCGCGGCGCAGCCGCAGCGGCATCCGAGGCTGGCGACGCCGAGATCTCGCGTCTGCCCGCGAGACTTCTCTGTGGGTGCCGGACAGTCATGCATGACGCTATGATCGACTTTGAGTGTGCGAACGGCGGCGCTCGGCGGCGGCCAATCTCATGCAGCGACGTTGGCATGCAGCGCACTGCATGGGCGGCGGCGAGAAGGAGAGGCGCGGCACCGGGAGGCGCGCCGAGCGACGAGCGACGGCGCAACGAAGAGCATCCGGGCCATCGCGAGGGGGTGCCGGCTGCGGTGCCGTGCTGTGCTGCGACGCCTCTCCGCTCGGCGTGCCTGAGCGCTGAGGCGTCCCTCCCGGCGGCGAGCTGGTGCCGCGGAGTTGAACAGCAGCGCCCGCACACCCGCTGCAAGCTGCGCGCTGCGTCGGTGCCCAGGTGCAGCCGCAGCCGGGGAGCTCTCGACGAGACGGCTTTCAGCCTCCGCTCGAGGCACCGCTGCGCGCGTGGGCCAGCGGCGTCGGCAGCGGCGTGCCGCCATCCATGCACCGCTCGCTGCGCTGCAGCAGACCCTGCGTCCTTCGCTCGCCGGCAGCTCGCAGCGGGCTCGTCGCAGATGCAGCGCCTCAGGAGCAGGCGAAGGGGTGATCGCACCGCCTCCGGCTTTGCCACTCCGCGAGGGCCCACGAGGCGCGCAGCAAACAGCAACTTGCGGTCGTGCGGCTTGCCGTGAGAAGGCGCCTGCGCCGAGCGCTGCATCTGCATGCAGACGCACGCAGCGCAGAGAAGGCGACCCGAGCTGATTGACTCGACGAGCTCGTCGCCAGGCCGCTCCGCCGGGCGCGCGCGCGTCCAAGTCCGCTCCCGGCGAGCGCCAGCTGCAGGAGGCACCTCGCAGGTCGCACCGCAGTCTCGACCGCGGCAGAAGCGCATGGCAAGGCGGCGACCGCTGAGGTGCAACGCCATGGCGCTGTGTCGTCTGCGCCTCCTCGCCTGCGTTGGCGGGCCATCGCGTGCGGCGCGCGCAAGCGCCACCGTCTGACGTGGAGCATCTCGCAAAGTTGCGCCGTGTGCCTGCCGCAAAGGCACCTCGATGCAGGCCTCATGCCGTCCGGCGGAACCAGTAGGTCGTCTCCACACGGTGCGCAGTTCCTCCTTTGTTGCGCTGGGAACGGCCGCGACCGCGCGGCTGAGCCTGGACGAGCAGGCAGCCTCGATCGCGAGGAACGACATTTGCATGGCCAAGACGCGGAGACGGGGGCCGCAAGACGCAATGCTGCTGCCCAGCGAGCGCCGCAGAGATGCTCCATGGCTCGCTTCCCGTCCCGGTCGGACTGTCAAGGGGCACGCTAAGACGAGCTTGAGGCCGAGGGGTCTGCGTCTCGGCCGGTCGACGTGGCAGCCCGCAGACGCAGCGGCCGAGGTTGCCGCCTTAGCGTGGCCGAGCTGCTCCACCTTGCGCTCGGCTGACAGCGCAGGTGGCGCTGCTCAGGCACCCGCAGCGCGAGCAAGGCGCGGGAGTGGGCGGCGCAGAAGAGATGCCGTGGCCGACGGGCCTTGGCGCCCACGTCTTCGTCCTCCGCCGTGATGCGCTCCTCCGGGTGCGGCCGGCTGCACCCACGTCGCACCCCGAGCCTCGGCTTCGTTTTGCGGTCCTGCGGCCATGCGGTGTCGGCTCGCGCAGCTCGCGCTGCTCGGCAGCCGCTGCAGGCGAAAGCGCGAGCGCGCCTTGCGGTGCTGTTGCGCCGGCGAGACGGCGAAACGCTGCAATCGAGCGCGGCAGCCGGCCTCGCTGCAATGCCGCTGGCGCTGCAACCTCGCTCGCGCTGCGGCGGGCTGCACCTTTCATGCCCGTGCCTCGCGTCGATCGAGGGCATCGACGCGTCGAGCGCAAGGAGACGCGTACAGTGGCGTGTCGAAAAAGTCGTCGAGACGCCGCTCTGCCGCATGCCGGTGTCGAGCCACACCCGCTGCACCTGCAGATGTTCTCCTCGTCGTCAGGCCTCGGCGTGCTCAACGGCAGGTGCAGGAGAGGTGTTGCATGATGCTCTAGCCCGTGCCTCGGCTGTTGAAGGGGGCAGAGACCCTCCAGCACGTCCTACTGAGTAGGTTCTCGGTAGGGCCCTAGCAGACGCCTGTCAGGCAACCTGCTATGATTTTCTAGCGGACCAGACCAGGCAACGTGCTAGGCCGTCCGTCAGCCGTGTGCTACCGTCTGTTCAGCGTCTGCTAGGCTGCTGCTAGGCTGCTGCCGGGCGCTGCGAGCTGACACGGAGCTGCTGGGGCCTATCGAAACCCCGCTGTGTAGGACGTGCAGAGCGGCAGCAAGGGGCTGCGTGTGGGGGCGCCGAGCGCAAATATGAACGCAGCTGCTGAACCTGCATCAGGCGCCGCTACGATGAAGTGTTGTAGGCGGAGCCATGCGCTGCTGTCGGCAAGCCGGATGACCTCGGCGACGCTGCATCGCTCGACGTTCCGCCGAGGCTCCTCGAAAGCGGAACGGCCACGCCAAAGGCATCAGCAAGGAGGTACGCGAGCGTCAATCTGCATTCGTCGTCGATAGACTCAGTGGCTAAGAGCGTCTCCGTGTCCGTCGGCCGAGCAAGTCAGATGCAGCGCGAAGCCGGTGCGGCAGCGAGTCGAGCGTGGCTTCTGCCGCTGAGACAAGACTACCCAAGGCATGCGCGCCTGGCGAAGGGCGGGGACGAGCACATGCCGCTAGCTTCGTACCCGAGCAAAGAATGGTCGCGCTTGCGGACGTGGCGCCGAGCTGGGCAGCGAGGACGGTCCGTCGGAGCGCCGGTCTTGATGGCCCCGAGCGCTGCATGCGACACTGCGCGCCGGCGGGGTCCTGGCCTCGCAGGAGCGGCAGAATGATCTCTCGACGCGGCGCTCTGCAAGGGCGAGCGGTCAAGCATGCGGCGAAGGCCGGCGGCAAGGAAGCTTGTCTAAGCGCATAGTCAGCATCGACGGACGCCAGTGAGCGGCTCACCGTCGATGGGTGCTCCTCGTCGCGACACACACGTGACAGTTGCGACAGCGATGGAACGCGGCGCGGCAGGCTCTGTCGAAGCACGCACGACTCGGAGTGGCTGCTCGCCGGACGTCGCGCAAGGGAGATGCTTCCAGCACGTTACGAAGCTATGCTTTCATTCCCCTGGCGCGGGTGAGGCAGGCAGGAAGCGCATGGCGGTATTGAGGCAAGGGGAGAGGCCAGGGGCTCGACGTCTGCTCACACTGCGCAGCAGGGGAGTCGCGCCGGCGCACGGGCGCCGCACCCACCGCCCGCCTCCACTTCAAGTTCGCAGCGTCCTTCTCGCCATCACCGCAACAGCGTCCTCCTTGCTCCGGCAGCCAGCACGATGCCGCTCGCCGCCGTCGCCCAGCTCACGAGCTCCGCCAGCATCGCCGCCAACCTCTCCGCCGCGCAGTCGCTGCTCAAGCGAGCCGCCAGCGCGGGGGCACGCGCCGTGTTCCTGCCCGAAGCATGCGACTTCATCGCGCCGGCCGCCGACGTGCCGGCCTTGGCGGCGTCGGCCGAGGCACGCAGCTTTGTGGCCGAGGTGGCCAAGGCGGCAAAGGAGCACGGCGTGTGGGTCTCGATGGGCGTGCATGAGATGGGCGAGGAGAAACGCTGCTGGAACACCAATGTGCTCGTGGATGCGCAGGGAGAGGTGCGCGAGAGGTATCGCAAGGTGCGTCGGGCAGCGAGCAGGCGGCGAGCTAGGCGCATTGGAAGCAGAGGATCATTAGTGCCAGTGTGGCTGAGACCACTCTCCTCAGCTGCACCTCTTCGACGTGGACATCGCCGGTGGCCTCAAGATTCTCGAGTCGGGGACCACGATCCCCGGCAAGCAGCTGCCAGCCGCCGTTCCCTCGCCCCTCGGACAGATCGGCGTGAGTCTTGCGTCTGACTGCTCACCATGGCGATCCCGCTGAGCGCCTCCCGCATCCAGCTGCAGACATGCTACGACGTGCGCTTCCCTGAGGCTGCGCTTGCACTGCGACGACAGGGCGCCGAAATCCTGACGTACCCCTCGGCATTCACTGTGCGGACGGGCGCTGCGCACTGGGAGCTGCTGCTGCGAGCCCGAGCCGTTGACACGCAGTGCTGGGTGCTTGCCGCTGCACAAGTTGGTCAGTCGGCGAGACCGGAGCGCGGATGTAGGCTTCTCACCGGCCAACGTTGACGGGCCCCATGTCAGGCGCTCATCCTGGTTCCAAGCGTGTATCGTACGGCCATGCCATGATCGTTGATCCGTGGGGCAGCGTGGTAGCTCAATGTCCGTGAGTTCGCATGCTCCGTGCCTGGCGCAGGCTCGGCGCTGACACCTGCTCGAGTAGCGACACACAGCCGTACGAGCCGACCTTCTGCGTGGCCGACATCGTGAGTTGCTTGCTTCTCTGCTCGCCGATGCAGGCCGTCGCTGATGCTCTGCCCCAGGACCTCACACATCTCAGCAAGCTGCGCGCCGAGATGCCGCTGTGGGAACAGCGGCGAACAGATGTGTATGCCGAGTTGTAGACGGCAGTCGTTGTACTCTGGACTGCATGTCATCTGCAGATTCGGCGGGCGCTCGTCAGGCAACGGGAGATAGCACATGGTATTCACAAGGCGTGCGTGAGAGATAGGCGCGCGGGGCGTGTAGAGAGAAGAGTCGAGAGTAGAATGGGGCGAGCAGGGCGGACGGACGAGACGGCGAGGCACCGCGGGCTGGCTTCGTTGCAGGCGAGACGGCTTTGGACTTGAGGGCGTGGCGCCATCCGGAGAGAGATGACACGCAACGCGCAATGACGGAAAGCGGCAGGACGTGCAGAGGGACGTGCTGAAAGGACCGGGGCAGTCAAGGAAGCGAGGAGGCGGGGTGTGGAAGACGAAGAGTGGATGTGGATGGAGCTGGGAGGAGGGCGGTGCGTCAGTGCTGAGAGTGGTGGAGTCACAAGGAGCGGTCGAAGGGCCGGGACAGGCGACGAGGCTACGCTTCCCGCAAAGCTCGCGCGCAACAGCACTGTCAACGGTGCATGCTTCACTGTGCATCTCTCTGCAGAAGAGACGGCCCATACGCAAGCGCTAGCCCTTCGCAGGCCCGAGGAACGTCGCGGATCTCTCGTCTGCTCGATTCGCTCGAGCCCAGCCGTGCCTGCGCGTAGACCCATCGTGGTGCGCACAAGCTGCACGGCACTGCGACATACGCAGCACGGTAGCATGCGTGCGCTGGGCATACAAGCGCAGCTCCAGTTCGCATAGCGCGAAGCTCTACGAGACTACCGACGCCATGCAACGAGACCCTGCGCGCAGCTGGGCAAAGCAATCGTCGCTCTGAGCCGACGCACGAGTGTCTGCAGCTGCCACTCGATCGAGCAGATATATGCCGCGACTTCCTCACCATGCTTGCGATGGGCCCAAACGCCGGCAGGCAAGGTGACGCGAAGGTGCGCACATGCGGCGCGACAGCGCCATGCCCTACATTGAACCCTATCAAGACCGTTCCTGACCCGTCTGACGCTGCAAGGACCGGACGCAAAGACTCACCGAGAGTGGAGGAACTGGTGAACGGAACGAGGAGCTAGAAAGCGCGCAGCGCTAGATCGCACCACGGCGCGCGACGACGGTGGATGGAGAGCGATGGCGCGCAGGGTCTGCTACCATCCCGTGCCTTCGCTCTGCTTCTCCTCCATCTTGCGCGCGTGGCACGCGCTCCAGCTCTCTCTGCGCGCCTAGCCCAGCCGGTTCTTGTTCTCCCGCTCGGCCTGCTTGAGGCGCTCCTCGAGCGTCTTGCTCTTGTGCAGCTGGCTGGCGGTGAGGCGCTCGCGCTCGCTGTTGGCGGCGGCGCGGTCCGAGTAGCGCATGCCGTCGGCGACGCTGCCGTGGTAGGAGGAGGTGGTGCGCTGCAGCTCGTTGCCCGTCTTGCTGCGGTTCGTGTCCGTGCGCTTCATCTCCTTCTTCGACGGCGAAGACATGCAGGAGCCCTGTGTGTGGAGTGGTGAGCTGCATGTGGAGACGGCGCGCGCGATAAGCATGCGGTGCGCACCATGGTGAGTGAGGTGTGGGGTGGTGCGAAGGGTGGGGTGTGTGTGAGGCGTGGGTGCGCGTGAGAGCGAGTGTGAGAGGATGATGGGGGTGGGAGTGATCGGCTGAGCGCGCCTCGCCGATGTATAGCCTCGCTGCGCGGCTGACCAGGCGGCGGCCGGCGGTCAGGAGAGCGGGCGGCGGGCGCGGCGGATCTGCTGCGCCGGCAGCGGCACGGCAGCGGCAGCGGCACGGCAGCGGCAGCGGCACGAGATCGAGCACGGCGGCGGCGGCGGCGCGCAGATGCAGCAGACCGCTCTCGTGCCAGGCCGTCCCCACGCGCCGCGGCGGCGTGCCGCTGCGCCTGATGGCGCCGCCCCTCTCACGCCGGCCCCAACTCCACGCTCCCACACAGCGAGCCGTCGCAGCATGCCTCTCTCTGCGTGCTGCTGCTGCGGCGAGAGTCCTCGTCCAGGCTGCAACTGCGCTGCGCACACGCCGCCCGATCTGCCTCTCTGCCAAGAGACGCGCTCGGGCTTCTTCTGCCGAAGCAGCCTCGTCGTGGAGCGGCCCGTGGAGGTGGCAGGCGGCGGGCGAGAGGCGGTGCAGCGGCGCATGCGGCGCTGCGTCACCGTGGCGCCAGGCCGGCGGCTCGGCGGGCGCGGCGCTGCGCTCAGAGCGGCGCCCTTTGCCGCCCACGGCGCCGCCTCGAGATTGTTCGAGACGCCGAAGGATGATCTTCCAGAGCGACGCCTCTCGCTGCCCCTGACATCGCTGCTGAGCTCGCAGGAGATGCTCGTCCATGCCGAGCCAGCAGCATGCTGTGAGGCCAAGGGATCGCGAAGCAGGCGGCCGCCGGAGCATGCTGCCTCTCGAGCCGGCGGCTGAGGCTGCGGTCACGCGCGCGGGCGCGCCCCTCTTTCCTGCTGGCGCAGCGCTCGACATCTGCGCTGCTGGCTGTCGCTGCTCCATCTCGACCCCACGACGCCCTCGATCGCCTTTCGCTGCGCCCGCAGAAGGCGCTCGGCGCCCTCTGCAGCGAGCCGCTTCGGGCTCGTCGTGTGACTTGTGCGAGGAAGCAGAGCGTGGGACAGTGCGCACGTGCCCAGCCGAGCGCTGCCTGCCGCTTCTTCTCAACGATCTGCGGCGCTTCTGTGCGTCATCCTCTCGCAGGATGAGTGCACGACGGTGCATGTGCCGCCTGAACGTTGCGCTGCTGAGACAGGACAAGGGTCGAAGGGGAGCTCGCCGGTGGAAGGCACCGCGCTAGCCGTCTCGCAGCCGGCGGCTGAGCGGCTGCGCGCGCCATGCGCGTGGCCGTCGCGCGCGGCGTTCTCACCGCGCAGGGCGTCCTTCCCTCACCACCACCATCCTCTTCCTCCAGCATGATCTTCCGCCTCGAGGCGCTCCGCCTCCTCGGCACGGCGTTTGGCGGTGCGGTGCTTGAGCGCACCTTCTTTTCTGCACCTGTACGTGCCCTACTTGCCCCTCTGCTCGCACGGCGCTGATGCCCTCCACTTGCTCCGCTCGCAGAAAGGCTCGCTGCGCACCCTCGTCTCGTCGTGCCGCCTGCCGGTGCGCCAGGCACTCGTGACGGACGTGACGCAGGGACAGTTCAAGCTGCTCGATGACTTCTTCTGCATCGCGCTGCCGTTCTGGAGGGAACTGCAGGGAGACCGCGTGGGCCTTGGGGTGAGTGCGGCGCGTGCAAGTGGTGGAGCAGGATGGAGCGTGGATCAGCGGGCTGGGCTGGGCACGGCGTTGAGTGGCCCGGAGCTCGACCCGTGAAGCTGGCGAGTGACCCGCCGTGTCGTGCCAGGCATGCCGTGTCTTTGCTGACACGCGCTCCGCAGGCGTCGTGTCTGCTCCTCTCGGCGCTGCTGCCGACGATGGTGCACCTGACCTACACGTCGATGTCTCCCAACACGCGCTCTTCGCTCGGCGTCATGATGCCCATTTTCGTGGCGCTGGCTAGCCAGTTCGTCGGCTACGGCCCCTCGCTGTTGTTCGTGGGGCTGCCGCCGTATCTGCAGGCGCTCTACGCCCAGGCATCTTCGGAGAAGGTCATGCCCACGCTGCCTACGCCTGCGCCGGGCATCTACGCTTGCAACTTGGCGCTCATCGGCAGCTTCGCCACGTGGCTGCTGCAGCAGTTCTTCGACGTGCAGTCGCGGCAATGGACGTGGGCCAACCTTGCGTTCCAGGCCTATCCGCTCGCCATTCTGGCGCCGCTGCTGCTCCTCGGCGCGCGCGAGGTGCCGAGGCCCAGCAGCGAGGGGGATGCGCGTCTCGAGCTGGCATCGTACGGCGCCGCAGAGGTGTCGTACTGCTTCGAACGCACGTGGGCGTACAAGCGCCAGTCGGCACTCGTCTCGACGTTCGTGTACTGGTACGGCATCAACCGCCTCTATCGCGGCTGGACGGCCGACGGCGCTCGCCTGACGGATGCCTCGCACCTCACGCTCTGGAGCTTTGCGGGCACCGTCGTCTTTTTGCTGCTTGCTCGCCTGGCGGAGCAGACGTCGACGCGCAGCACGGCGCCGGTGCAGCCGACGACCGGCAAGGTGCGCAGCGAGATGGAGCGCGAATGCGACGCCGCACTGGCACGTGCGCCGGCGGGCAGCCCGACACTCGAGACGAACGCGCTGGTCCAATCTCTGGCGGCACTGCTGCTGGGTCCGGGAGCGGCGATGGGCCTCTGGTGGGCGCACGGCGAGGAGCGTGCGGGTTGGATGGCGCGCCGTAGCTGGCGCGAGACGGCGGCGATCAGCACAAAGAAGCCCGAGTGAGGCGGGGCGAGTGGGAGCAGATGACGAAGAGGTGGGGTGGGAGGGCATTCGGCTGCAGCGCAATCAATCAACGATCATTGTCCTCTGTGCGCACTACATTGGCCGTGCAAATTGCTTCCGTGTGGGCGCGCGCACCGCGAGCGAGAGCGTCCGTAAGGTCGAGCGCAGACGAGCGTCGCTACCACCGTCGCGTACGAGAGGGGGGCCAGAGTTGGCCGTGGCTTGGGCGTGTGGGCGTCTGGCGTGGGCGTCGTCTCGGGCCGTTGACAAGCGCCCATGCGCCAACGCTAGCGGACGCCCACGCGCAGGTGCAGGCTTGGCCGGACCCAGCATCTCGCACCTCGGGTCGGGCGACGGCGTGGGACAGGCCCGTGCGGCGCAGTGGCATCGAATGCTGGCCGGCGGCGAAGGAGGCGGGGTCGAGCGTTGCTGCTGCACCTACGCCCACGCCAACGCCATCTGGGCGAGGCGCACTCGGCGACTTGGCGCGCGAGCGCGCTAAGAAGACGCCGCGCGCGCGCGCGCAGCAGACTCGCCCGCTCCCACGCGTGTGGCGCCCTAGCGACGCCTCGGGTCGCAGCAGGCTGCCGTGTCGTGATGTCGGAGGCAGCGCAGCATGCAAATGCTTCCGCTCGACGTCGGCCAAGCTAGAGCAACCTAGGAATAGCAGCAGCCGTGGCAGCGCGGGGATGTGGCGCTGGCGACCGCGCGCGCGTAGCGACGCCGCCGTGCTGCTCCATCGTCGCGATCCCGCTGCTTGCCATGTTCGCGCTAGCTTTGCCGACGGCCAAGAGGAGCATGTCATCGAGATGCAGCGTATGGCAGGGCGTGTCATGGCCATCGCTGCGTTGTGGGCAAAGATGTCAGGCGGAGGCAAGGGTATAAAGGGCGCGGGTCGAGCGAGTCCACTCTGCCCTCTCCTCACAATCCCTTGTCACCTTTTCCTCTCTTCTCAGTAGCTGGTCTACTCTTCCTTGTTTGAAGCGTTCTCGCACACTCTTTGCACACTTTCATCACCACTTCACCTTTTCGACTCACACAATGCAGCTCTCCGTCGCGTACGTCGCTCTCGCGCTCGCCTCGCTCGCCGCCGCCGCGCCAATCCAGCAGCAGCGCGGCTTTGGCGACTGGGTCTCGCAGCATGCCAACGGTCTTCAGGATGCTGCAGCAAGTGCAGCCGGCCTCGGAGTTGCCGGTCCCGTCGGCGCCATCGCCGGCAAGCATATTTCGGACCACCTGCAAGGCGATCGCCGCGCGGTGCTCGTTGAGGACGACGCGGGCGTCCGCCGTTGGAACCCCATCTCTGAAATCAAGGAGCACGCCAATGGACTCACAGACATCGGCGCGGGTATCGCGGGTGGAGTCGCTGGCTCTCCCGGGGGGATTGGTGGTGTCTTGGGCGGTGCAACGGCCGGCATTGCACTTTCCGACAAGCTGCAGGGCGAGCGACGCGAACTTTTTGGCGAGCGTGGCACTCCGATGGACTGGATCGAAGACAACCAGGATACGATTCAGGATCTGGCTGGCATCGGGATCGGAGCGGCTCTCGGATCGGCTGGAGGGCCCGTCGGGGCGGTCGGCGGTGCAGCTGCTGGCGCTGCCGTGACCAACTCGATCCAGGACTCCTTCGACAACCGCCGCGCCCTCGATGACCGTGGCGTCCTCGATTGGATGGAGGAGCACCGCAACGGCGTTCAAGACGCCACGATGGGTACGATCGGGGGCATCTTGGGCGCTCCCGGAGGGGCGGCTGGTGTGATTGGCGGCGCCGCAGCGGGCGCCGAGCTGAGCGACAAGTTCCAGGGCGAGCGGCGCATGCTGCGCGTCGCGCCGGAGCCGCGCCCTTATACGACGCTTCCCTACGTCCGTCCCGACGGCCCTCGCTTCCACACGCATCCCGTCGTCGCTCGTGGCGTCGTTGAAGATCTCAAGCAGACGGCCGAAGGCGTGGCGCAGGCCGTCGACGAGCACGCCGATGACGCCGCACACGCGTTCCTCGAGCAGGGCCGCAAGGCGGCCCTCGCCGTCGCCGATCATCTGCA
Source organism: Tilletiopsis washingtonensis (assembly GCF_003144115.1). NCBI lineage: Eukaryota > Fungi > Basidiomycota > Exobasidiomycetes > Entylomatales > Tilletiopsis > Tilletiopsis washingtonensis. The sequence continues at coordinate 207,350 of NW_020312025.1, forward strand.
GGCTCGTCGTGCTGTCACTGATGAGCCGGGCAAGAAGCTCATCGATGATGCTCACAAGGCGCTCGTCGAGTTTGCAAAGCACGTCAAGCCGGTCACGCTCGTCGCCTGAGACACACGCGCGCGAGTGACACGTCCGCGCGCGGCGCGCGCGCGTCTCGCGGCGCTCGTGGCCCGTGCGCCCTCCGCCTTCCCCACCCCTCACTCCCTTCTATAATGAGCGCACAGCCTGCTGGCAGGCCGTCGTCGCACCCTCTCTAATGCTATGCTTCACTCGTGTGCAACATGATCATTGCTCAGGCTCCTGACCGCTTAAAGGAGAAGGGATTCTGCGTGGCGCGAGAGTGCGAGTCAGCTCGCGCTCTGATGACGCGCCAACATGCGCCTCACCTTCATCTTCTTCTTCTCCTTTCCGGCCTTCGGGTCGCTCTGCGTGCTCATCGCACTCGGCGCTGGACTCTGGCGGCCAGAGCCGGCTGCCATCTGAGCGCCAGACGACGGACCATAGCTCTGTGCCGGTGCACGTCCTCCTTGTGGCCGCATCGGCGGCGCACTGGGCGGCGGCGAGATCTGCGGCTGTTCGGCGGCCTGGAAGCGGCGGTCGTAGCTGGACTGGTTCGGCGGGAAGCTGGTGCTGCCGTTTGAGCGATGCGCAGGCGCAGACTGAGGCACCGAGGCGTGCGGTTGGCTGTGATGATGCTGGTGGTGGTGGTGGTGCGCGCCGTGGCCATTGTCGGCATAGTCGGCATGCTGACGAGAGCCGCCGCGGGCGCGGTCAGCTTGCGCTCGAATGCCGCTCGAGTCGTTGTCCGGCTTTGAGAAATGGCTAGCGCCGGCGGGCAGGCTGCCGCTGCGAGGGCTCGGCGCACCTGACCCGCCGGCCTTGCCGAAGCGCTTGAGCGACTCGATGAAGCTCTCGGGCGTGATGGTGTGCGAGGAGCCTGCAGAAGGGTTAGTCTAGATGTTCACATCGAAGACGTACACGACTCACCGATGTACACGTCGCGGCCGAGCTTCTCGCTGACCTGGTACGCGCTGCGAATCTCCGAGTACGTCATGCCGCCGGCGACGAACACAATGACGCGCTGGCGATTGTCGTTGCGCTCGGCGCCCGCGCCGCCTGCGCCACCTGCGCCCGGCCGGCCCTTCTGGTGCCACGTCGGCTTGGCGGTGCGCAGACTGCTCGGTGCTGCTCGCGGTGCGCCGACGGCCGGCGACGACGAGCGCGAGCTGCCGAGCGGGTTGCCGAGGCCCGACGCCAGGCCCGTCTCGGCCGGCGCGTCGCGGACGTACGGGTACGTCGTCTGGTCGAGGCGGCCGGCAAAGTGGTCCTCGAGCATGAGCTTCACCAGCGGCTGGTAGCGGCTCAGCTCGTACTCGTTCTCGCCCGGCACCTGGCGCCGCTTGCCCTTGCGGAACCAGGCGTCCCAGCCGCTGTTCTGCGGGTCTTTCACAACGCGCGCGCCGAGGTGCACCAGATTGTCCACCGCCGCCATCTCCTGCAGGCCGAGGCGCGCGTGCTGGAAGAGGCGCTTGCGGTCCTCGTCCGGCACGCCCTCGGAGTACATGATGTACAGCGCAATGATGCGCACCTTGTCGGCGTTGCTGAGATGCCGGTCGTCGAGCAGCGGCACCATCTCCTCGACGAGCGTGCGCGGCTTCTGCCCTTCTGGCGTGGTGCGCGTGGCGCAGTTCTGCTCGACCATGGCCTGCTGCGGCAGACGCGTCTTTTCAAAGATGTTCATCGCCTCCTGCGCCATCGTGAGGTGCAGACTGAGCGCGTCCTTCGTCTCTTGCATCTCGGGCAGATTCGCCAGCAGATCGCGCATGTCCGAGAGGCTGCTGCCCTCGTTGAGCTGCGCCGAGCCGGCGTGGCTGGCAAAGTCGCGCGTGAGGCGGTCGATGGCCTCGGCGATGTGCAGATGCCGAATCGCGCACCACACGGCGTCCTCGTCGCTCAGGCGCGCCGTCTTGTCCTCCTTTTGCCCCTCGGCATTGACGAAGCGGTACGAGTACGACGTGCCGTCGTCGTCGAGCCTCAGCAGGTCGTTGACCATGGCCTGGTAGCTGAACTCGTGCAGAAACGGCGCGACCGTGTCCATCGTGCGGTCGGTGATGAACATGACGCCGCGCGGCCGCGTCTCGGGCTTCGGCGGGTTGTCGGCGACGTAGGCGTCGATCGCTGCCTGCAGGCGCATCGCCAGCTTGCGCGTAAAGTGCTCGCCGCCGGACGGGCCCGAGGTGGACGCCGCACTGGCATCTGCGCCGCGCAGCCGCGCCATGCGCATGCTGCCGCCATAGCCGCTGGCCGGCGCCGTGCTCGGGCCGGGCGAGCTGCCGGGCACGGGCGTGAGGGGGCCGAGCGGCGGATGTGAGGGATTGTAGTAGCGAATGAGCGGAAACTCGTTGAGCGTCACGCAGACGTTGAGCAGCGTCTGCACCGTGTACTGCAGCTCGTCCTCGATGGCCGCCAGGCTTTCTGCCGGGTCGAGGCCCCACGAGCCGCCCGGCGGCTGGAAGAGCGTGTAGAGGCTCTGCGGCGTCTTGAGCGAGAAGACCTGCGCCTCGGTCGCTGCAAGAAATGCGATCAGATGCAGGCCACGGACGCTGCCGCCTGGACACCCGCAGCACTCACGCCAGAAGTTGTTGTACAGCTCGATGAGCTGCCGCAGCCGCGGCTCGGCGGGCGAGCTCGTCAGGCGCTGCAGGAGCGCATCAGACAGGGCTGTGAGGGGGTCAGCAGAGCAGAACCAGACCGCTGCGGCGAGCGCATGCGTGATGCGACACGGCAGCAGCGGTGTGCGACACGGCCGCAGCGTGGTGCGATGCGGCAGCGGCACGCATAGCCCAACCCGGCAGCAGCTTGCGGCAACCGGCCCAGCAGCACCTCAGCCGCACCTCGGACCAGCACTGCCCACTCACCATCGACGAAGAAGACGTGTCCCGCCGCATACTGCGTCCTCCCATCTGCGCCCGGCGTCAAGTCTCTGATGATGCGCTCGACGTTCTGGCTCGTCGGGCAGAGCAGGTATGCGGCCTCGTAGTCGGGCTGCGCATCGCGGCGGCCCTCGATGACCTCGACGACCGTGACGTTCTCGCGCAGGATGGCGTCGAGCTTGAGCAGCGCATTGAGATGCGTGCGTGTGAAGCCGTCGACGACGAGGATCTTCCAGCGCGTCGGCGGCTGCACGGAGCGGATCGTGGTCAGGTAGCCTGCGCGGCCGGGGTGTCAGCTGAGGCATGGCCTGTGCGGCGATGAGGCCGCACGCACGCTCGCGCGACGCTGCGATGAGCGACTTGGGCGCCATGGCGCGGGGCCGGCACCGGAGCGGGGTGGAGAGCGGCCGAGCGAGGTGCTGAGAGCGAGTGTGGCGGTGCGGTGTGCGGAGGAGCGGCAGGGTGCTGGTGGTGGTGGGCGCACACGAGGCGGCGCCCGATCGTCGGCGCGCGCCAGCAGCGGCAGCTCAGCACGGGCAGCGGCAGGGCGCGTGCGTGCAGCAGTGCCGTGCGCCGCGGGTCATCGCGCATGGGCGCGCCGCCGCGCGTAAGTCCGGGGCACACCGCCTGCGCTGCTGCCCGCCAGGCACGGGAGCAGCAGAGCCGAGGGCGTGGGACAAAAGGCGGGGGGGGCGCTGGCGGCGCGAAGCCGGCCGTCACCCGTGCGCTGCTTTGCGGGCCCCTGGCAGGCGCTGCTCAAGGGGCGGGGGCTGCGGCAGCGCCAGGGGCACGCTCGGGTACGCCTCGGAGGCCCAGCGCTGCAGGCTTCGTCATCCACCGAGAGGACATTGAGCGACGGCGAGCTCATGACAGGGCAGAGGATCGGCGCTGGCTCGGCATGCTCAGCCGGCACGTTGAGCCGGCATGCTGAGCGGAGGAGCGGGCCCCGGCCGCAGCAAGGGTAGCAGCTGCCGCAACGCAGAGGTGGCGCTGTAAGGAGGCGGCCGCCTCGAGGACGTCCAGCGAATGGCGCAGCGACCGGAACTGAAACTTCGGTACGCGCGCTTTGGACGTGCTCGCCACCGAAGGGGACGGGTGAGACAAGACATCGCGAGCGGCGATCGAGGGCCGCGAGCCGAGCAGGCGCCCTCGATTGTCAACCTTCCGCTCTCGAGAGCTGAACAGAGCAAGCAGACACAACGACAGACGCGAGATAAGAAGCAGAAGAGATGCTGATTGACACCAAGGGCGCGCACACTCGCAGGGCGGCGGCGGCAGACAGACTTGGAGAACAGAAGGACGCTAAGAGACGCGGAGGGCTAGAGAAGGATGGTGTGGGTGCGGCGCCGAGAGAGCGCGCGGGTCATCATGAGGAGCCGAGACTGGAGACTGGAGGCGAGAGAAGGAGAAGGGTGACGGGACGCTGTCTCGAGAGACGGCTAGAGTTCGACACAGGTGTACGTCGTGCCAGCAAAAGGGAGCGTCGTGACGAGGCAGACGCTGGCGAGGTCGAGCGGCAGGTTGATGTTGATGTTGCACTTCTTCGGACCGCAGGTAACCTCGCAGCCAGTGCCGTTGCACGTCGATCCGGCCGGGCAGAGCTTGCCAGTCGATCCGCATGTCGCCTGGCAAGAGCCGCCGCTGCAGAGCGAGCCGGAGCCGCACGGAGCGCCCGTAAGACCGCAGTTCGGCTTGCACTGGTCTGCCACGCAGGTGTTTCCCGACGTGCACGGTGCTCCGGTGCCGCAGTTGGCCTTGCAAATGCTGGCCGCGGCGCTGGTGCACGTTTCGCCGGCAGCGCAGTTCTTCGTACCGCAGTCGAACGTCGGAGCCGGTGCCTGGCACGTCGCGGAGCTGCCGGTGCCCGAGCAAACTTGGCCGTTCGAGCAAGGAGCGTTCGTCGATCCACAGTTGGCGACGCACGTGCTCGTGAGCGAGTTCGAGCACGATTCGCCGCTAGCGCAGTTCTTTGTACCGCAGTCGAACGTCGGGAGCGTCTGGCACGTCGCGCTGCTTCCCGTGCCCGAGCAGACGGCCGGCAGGGTGCAAAGACCTCCCGTGCTTCCACAGTTGGCGACGCAGGTGCTCGTAGCCTTGCTCGCGCACGACTGGCCGCTGGGGCAGTTGACCGTGCCGCAGTCGAAGCTCGGAGGCGCCGAGCAAGTCGAAGTGAGCTTGTCCGTGCACGTTTGGCCGCTAGGGCAGTTGACCGTGCCGCAGTCGAATGTTGGCGTCGGCGTCGTGCCGACCTGGACATCGACACAAATGAGGTCGAACAGGCCCAGCGAGACGCTGATGAGCGAAGCCTTCTTAGCGCACTGCTTGCCGTCGCCGCAGTCCTTTGTGCAGGTCGGGTCGCTTCCGGTCGGTGCTGCGACGCACTTGGGAGCTGCTGCGTCCGACTTGTCACACACCTGAGTCGTAGGGTCACATGTGGCTGATCCGCAGTTCGAGGTAGGCGCAACGGCAACGTCGACGCAGAGCAGCTGACTCAGGCCGAGCTCGACCGACAGGAGGCTGCTCTTGCACTCCTTGCCGCTGGCGCACGCCGTCGAGCAGCCGGTAGCGGGGTTCGACGGCGTAGCGATGCACTTGGGAATCAGGCCCGACATGTCGCAAACTTGAGTCGCAGCATCGCACGTCGCCGCAAGGCCGCAATTCGGCGTCGGCGTCGTCGGGTTCTTGCACACACCGAGCTGTCCGATGCCGACGCAAGTCTGAGGTGCCTGGCACGGCCCGCCGGTAAGTCCGCAGTCGTCTACGCAAGTGGAAGTTGCCGCGTCCGAGCAGCTCTGGAGCGCTCCGCAGTTGACCGTGCCGCAGTCGAACGTCGGCGTCGGGTCCTTGCAGATTCCGAGCTGTCCGAGGCCGACACACGTCTGAGGTGCTTCGCACGGCGCGCCGGTGAGTCCGCAATTGTCGACGCAAGTGGAAGTGGCGGCATCCGAGCAGCTCTGGAGCAGGCCGCAGTTGACGGTGCCGCACGTGTACGTAGGCTCTGGCGCCTTTGGCTCGCAGACCGCGAGGGCGTCAACGCCCAGGCACTCCTCGCCGTCGGAACAAGGCGCGCCAGTGAGGCCGCAGTGGTCGACGCAGCTCGAAGTCGCGGCATCGGTGCAGGTCTGAGTAGCGGAGCAGGTCACCGTTCCGCAGGTCGGCGTTGACGTTGTCGTGACACACTTGGGAAGGAGTGGGTTCGAACGGTCGCAGCTCTGGCCGTTGGCACAGCCGCTCAGCGCGAGGCCACACGCCGACGGGTTGCCGAGGTTGATGCATGCCGAGGCGAGGTTCAGAAGGCCGCACGTTTCGCCTGCGTTGCAGCCAGACGGGCATGACGGGTCCGTTCCGACGCCGACGTCAACGCACACGAACTCGGAGAGGTTGAGGTCGAGGTCCAGGAAGTTCTTGCGGCACGTCTGAGTCGCGCCGCACGGCTCGGCACAGTCCGACGGAGGCGTCGTGGCGTCGGGCTTGCAAGTGGGCACGACGCCGCTCGTGTCGCACGTCGAGCCACTGGGGCATCCCTGGACAGCCACACCGCACGGTGTCGGAGTCGGCGTCGTGTCAGGCACGCACTTGGGGTCGAGTGGCTCGGACTTGTCGCACCGCTCGCCGTCGGGGCATCCAGACAGAGCGTTCAGGCCGCACGCCTCGGGCACCTCGACATCAACGCAGACGAGCTCGAAGAGGTTGACCTCGAGGTCAACCAGCAGCGGCTTGCGAGTGCACTTTTGAGTCGAGGCGCATGCCTTGTCGCAGGTCGGCTCGCCAGTGGTCGCCGGCACACACTTGAAAGGAAGGCCTGACTTGTCGCACGACTCGCTGGCAGTGCAGGTGTCCAGGCCACAGTTCGGGGCCGGCGGGAGGACGTCCGGCTTGCAGTAAGGCAGCGCGCCGCTCTTGTCGCACGTCGTCTGAGCTGGGCAAGCCGGAAGCGCGCCACAGGCATTTGACGGCACGTCGGGTGTGCAGACGCCGCTCGAGCACGACGAGCCGGACGGGCAGCCGTTGGGGAGAGCGCCGCACGGCGTCGGGTTCTGGGGCAGGATGCCGATGTCGATGCAGAGGAGGCCCTGGACATTGGCCACGATGTCGATCAGCGAGTTTGTGCAGCGCTGCGTTGCCGAGCACTGGTTGCCGTCGCACAGGCACTGGCCGCCGACACACGTCTCGCCATTTTCACATGGCGTCGTACACGTCGAGGGCGTCGAGGGCGTCGGCGTCACGCACGAGCCGCTCTGGCAGACCAGGGGCGACGTGCATGCTGGGCCGGTGCCACAGCCAGTGGGCGGTGGCGTGACGCACTTCGGAATGGTCAAGAAGCCGACGCTGACCGTCGAGCACGTCTCGTCGTCGGAGCACTCGCCGTCCGTGCCGCAGATGCACTTGCCCAGGATGCACTCCGAGCTGCCAGGGCAGCCGCCCTCACACGGAAGGACCGGCGGCAGCTCAGTGTCCTTGACGCATTCGTCGCTCTTGCACGAGTAGCCCAGTCCGCAGCCAGCCGTGTTTGTGCCGCACGGCGTGGGGTTCGTGGGGTTCGGCAGGATGCCCACGTCGACACAGAGGAGCTTGCTGACGTCGAGGACGATCTCGATGAGCGAGTTGGGGTCGCGGCAGACCTTGTCGGTTGCACAGACAGCGCCGTTGCACTTGCAGACGCCGTCCGTCGTGTCGCAGACCTCGTTGGTGCCACAGGCCGGGCAGCTCTTGGGCGGGGTGACCGGCGTCGTGGGCTGGCAGCTCGGAAGCAGCGGCACGTTCTCGAGGCGGGGGAAGAGCGACGGCGGCGTGCAGGTCTCGTCGGCCTTGCACTCGTCGAGACCGCCGCAGAGGCACTTGCCAGCGACGCAGAGCGCCGGCAGAGGGCACTCCTTGTCGCAAGTCAGCGTCGGCGGCGTGGTGGGCACGCACGAGCCGAGGACACATGTCGAGTCTTGCCCGCAGGCAGGGGTGCACTGCGTCGGCGGCGT
>NW_020312025.1:215266-236553 GCF_003144115.1 Tilletiopsis washingtonensis
GCGTCGGCGGCGTGGTGGGCACGCACGAGCCGAGGACACATGTCGAGTCTTGCCCGCAGGCAGGGGTGCACTGCGTCGGCGGCGTCGTGGGGACACAGGTGCCGAGGATGCACGTCGAGCCCTGGCCGCAGGCAGGGGTGCACTGCGTCGGCGGCGGCGTCGTGGGCACGCAGGTGCCGAGGATGCACGTCGAGCCCTGGCCGCAAGCAGGGGTGCACTGCGTCGGCGGCGGCGTCGTAGGCACGCAGGTGCCGAGGATGCACGTCGAGCCTTGGCCGCAAGCAGGGGTGCACGAGGTCGGGTCGGGAATGACGGGCGTCGTGATGCACTGGCCGAGGATACACTTCTTGCCGTCGGTGCATGCTGGCGAACACTGCGTCGGGTCGGGCTTGTCGACGCACTGGCCCAGGATGCAGAGCTGGTTGGCGGTGCACGACGGGCAGGTCGGCGTGATGATCGGAGGCACGCAGACGCCCAGCAGGCAGGTTGCGCCGTTTGTGCAGGCCGGCTCGCAGGTCGTGGGGATCACCGGAGGGAGCGTTGTGCACTTGCCAGCGAGACAGAGGCTCGTGGACGGGCACGGAGGAGAGCACGTCGCGGGAGGAAGCGTCGTGGGGACACAGACGCCGAGGATGCAGGCATCCGTGCCAGTGCAGGCAGGCGAGCACGTCATCGGCGGGACTGTGACCTTGATGCAGATGAAGTTCTTGATCTGCAGCTCGACGTCGACGAGCGCCTCGACACACTGCTCGTCGGCGGCGCAGTTGCAGCCGCTCGTCGGCGGAGGCGTGACGATGACCGGCGGCGGCTTGCAGGTACCGTCCTGGCACGTGTTCGGCAGCGTGCAAGCGGGGCCAGCGCCACAGCCGGTAGGAGGAGGCTGGACAATGGGGCCGCACGTGCCGTCACGGCAGACGTCGGGCAGAGTGCATGCCGGGCCCGTGCCACAGCCTGTGCCCGGGGGCGTAATGACGATCGGCGGCGTGCAGACGTTGTTCTGGCACGTGTCGGGGAACGAGCACGCCGGGCCGCTGCCGCAGCCGGTCGTCGGGGGCGTCACGGTGCCGGGAATGCACGTCGAGCCGACACACGTCTCGCCCGACTTGCATGGCGGGTTGGAGCCGCACGACGGAGGGTTCGTCGGCGGCGGCGTCGTGCCGGGGATGCAGGAGCCGGAGATGCACGTCTGGTCCTTGGGGCATGCCGACGAAGGGCCACACTGCGGTGGGTTGACGGGTGGGTTGCCACCGCCGGGAGTCGAGGGGTTGCCACCGCCGGGGGTAGAAGGGTTGCCGCCGCCGGGGGTGGAAGGGTTGCCGCCACCGGGAGTCGAGGGGTTGCCGCCGCCAGGCGTGCTGGGGTTGCCGCCGCCGGGAGTCGAGGGGTTGCCACCGCCAGGCGTCGAAGGGTTGCTGCCGCCGTTGCCGGGAGTGGGGCCACCGCTGCCAGGCGTGGAGCCTCCGTTGCCGCCGGGTGTCGAGCCGCCGTTGTTGCCGCCAGGTGCCGAGCCGCCGCTGCCGCCAGTCGAAGGAGCGTCGGCGACGCACTTGTTGTTCTCGCAGTGCGTGCCGGGGCCGCAGAGACCGTGGCAGGGAGTCGTGTCGACGGGAGGAAGCGGGCACGAGGCCGAGGGACCGGAGGGAGCGGGCGACGTCGAGCCGGAGCCGGGTGCCTTGGGCGTGACCTTGAACTGGCAGATGCCCTTCTCGACGTCTGGTGGGGGGATGCGGGTGTCAGTGGAGGAGCGCGTGGCGCTCGGCAAAGCCTCCGAGACTCACTGCACTTCTTGCGGCCGTCGTCGCAGTGCGTCTTGTCGGCGGAGCAGCGCTGCACGCAGTGGTAGCCGTCGTGGTAGCGGAACTTGATGCACTTGTCCTGCTTGCCGCACCTGGGCGAGCACTTGCTGGCGTTGGACCACCAGTGGCGCGCCTCGATGTCGACGATGTCGGCCGAGCGCGCGTCGAGGAACGCGGCGGGCGCGGCGGCCGCGTCGACGCTCGGACGCGCAGTGACGACAGAGGCGCTGAGCGCGACAAACGCCGCGAGAAGAAGGTTGGCCCTCATGCTGGGCGGCGCGAGAGCGCGCGAGGGGGAGTGTCTTGGGTGATGGAGTGGCGCGGCAGAGGCGGGTGGAGGGTATGGAGGATGCGGTACCGAAGAGCGAAGGAGGCTGCGCCGAGCCGGAAGAAGTGGAAGAGGAGGAGCCGGAGGGGAGGGGCTTGAGGGGAGGAGGGGGAGGGAGGGAGCCTGGGGAGCTGCTTCTGGGGCTCGACGAGGGGCCTCGTCTTATAGGCCCAGGACGCCGCAGCGACGAGGAGCGACGAGGGCTCGGCGGAGGGCACAGCCGAGGTGCCCAGCGGCGGTGCACCCTGCTGCCCTGGGGTGCCGTGCTCCTCTCGCTGCGCATGGTCCCCGTGATTCATGCAACGCATTGGGCGTGACAGTGCACCTGCATGCTGCGACGCCTGGACGACGGCCAGTGCGGGCGGTGTCAAGGGCCCACACGCACTGGACGAGTTGCGAGGGCGGTGCGGCAAAACTGCGGCGAACAAGGCGCAGCTCGACGGAGCTGCGGCGGTGCTGCAAGCACCCTGCAACAAGGCTGCAGGGGCATGACAGGCAGGCGAGCGAATGCGGTGCGGAATCGACAGGTCGACGGCCGGGACCCGCACGGCCGTGTGCTGCATCGCTGGCCGAGCTGATCGGCAAGCGGACGGCACGGCGGAGTGTCCGGGCCAGAAGCGATCCGACGGCTGGCCGATGCGGGCGCTGCACTTGGCCAGGGTTGCAAGGGGCGCTGCTTGCGTTGTGCCGAGGCTCATGCGCCCAGAGCAGACGCTTGGGGCGCATGTGGCAGGCGTGGGAGTGCCGCAAGGCAACGCTCTGGTCCGAGGCTAGCGCCGGGCGAGGTGGCCGCACCGTCGCGGTGCCTGGTCGACGCAGCGGCGCCGGATGAGGATCAAGGCTGCTCTCGTGGATGTGCTTAGTCGATCGGCCGCCGTGGAAGCCTGCAAGCGGCGGTTGGGCCAGGCACCCACGCCCAATCGTTGCTCGCAGCAGCCGGGCATACTCCGCTAGCGCAGCATATGGACGAGCGTTGTTGGCCTGTCGAGGGCGCCAAGTCAGCAATGCAGGGGCAGCAGCGGCTCTCCGGCAGCAAGGCAGGCGCCGCATGGGCGTAGCGAAAGCAAGGCATGGCTCCCACACGTCCGACGAGCCCAACCACATGCGGTGCGGAACACTCTCGCGAAGACGACCAGCGGCGGACGCACAGCCGAGCGGCCGGCGCTCCCACAGCGAGCGAGCGAGCGCGCCTCCGCGGACCCTCCAGCCGACGGCAGCCGTGGGCGGACCTACGCCGAGCGTGGGAGGCGAGGGCAACCGCACGCTGCGAGCTCTGTGCGCCCTGCTTGCGGCCACGGGCGAGACATCGGATGAACGCTGCAGCAGAGCGCAGCGCGGGTGCTGGACGCAGCGCGAGGCCACCCTCCGGCTCGGCGTCCAGCAGCCGGCCGGGCGAGCAGCTCGCACCTCGTATGCGGCCGGCACGGCAGCTGGCGCCGGCAGGCGCACCGCTCGACGCTGCTCTGCCGCTCTGCACGCTCGGGGAGGCGAGTGCGGCGACGCCAGAAGCGGCGTGCGCGTGCTCCAGGGGGTGCCGTTGGCAGACGTTAGTGGCGGCGTGGCGCTTTCGCCGCGCGTGCACGAGCCGCAGCAAGATGCAGCCGCCCGGCCGCCGCCGCGCGAGCAGCAGCCGGCAGAGCGCAAGCCGCGGCGGCCAGCCCACGCGACATGCTCTATGCGCTGCCTCATGCTCCGCCCGCTTGCCCTCCAAGCAACGCCTCGCCCCGACCCTGCGGCTCGCTTGCGGCTACAAGCGAAGCAACATGCCGCGGCAGAGACGCTGCGCGCGGGAAGCACTGCGACGGCGGAGTCTGGTCCGCGGCGGCGCCACCGCACCGGCCGAGGGGGCAGGATGAGCCGGCCCAGGTCGCGACAGAGCTCTCATGCCGCGACCCAAGGCCGAGGCGAGGCGCAGAAACAAGGGCCAAATCCAAAAAGAAGCTGCACTGCCGAGTCGCCGTCTGAATAGGGCGTGCGTCGCCCGCGACATTTAGGCTTGTGCTTGCTCTGCGCACGGCACTCGCGTGGGACCGCGACCTGCCAGATGCGGCGCGCGGGAGCAGCGCGTAGAAGCGACGCCCGACTCCGCTCGACGAACCCTGCAGCGGCACACCACTCCCGCGGCGCCGCAACGCAGCATGCAGGCAGACAGACAGCAGCGCAGCATGGCAGACAGGCGGCGTGCAGGCACCATGCGGCCTTGGCTCGGCGCTGGTGCTGCGCTCCTGCGCCGCGTGCCGACTCGCCTGAGAGCAGCCTAGGCTGGGCTGTCTCGCAGACAGCTCAGCTGCACGCAGGGCAGCCTGCCATCTTGCCATGCTGCGCTGCTGCAGATCAGGCACAAAGTGCTGCTCGGCCACGTCCCGCCGGCAGATGCCCGGCCTGCGCTCCGCACGCGCTGCGGCAGATGAAGCGGGCGCCCGCATCGTCCTGCCGTCTCCGCATCCTACGATGCCGCTTTCCGCGGCACAGTCTCTCTCAGCATGAGCCTACTCACAGTCCCGACATTCCGAGAGTCGTGGCTGCGCTGTGCGCGTGACTGCGAGCTGAGAGCTTGTCGAGCGGGACGGCTGGCGTCGGCCGTGCGTGCGAGGGTCTCGCCCGATGCAGCGCGCCGCCGCGTGCAGTCGTCGAGAGCAAGGAGTGGTCGCGCGTGTGCGTGTGCGCCAAGGGGCCTCGGCGCAGCCCGCAGCTGAGCAAGATGGGCCTCCGATCGGCAGGGCTAGGCTGCTGGCCTAGTGCCCGACGCGCGTTAGCCTCGAGCCGACGGCTCACTCCATCGCGGCTGCTCACCGCGCTCCGTCGCATTCGACATTCCCAGAGCGCGCATCGCCAGGTGGAGGCCTCGGCTCGGGGAGGGGCCTGCGTCGCTGCTGCGCTCTGCAGCTCAGCCGCGCGGAATGGCAAGGCGCGGCTTCATCGCCGTGCTGCAAGGATGCCCTCGTCGGCGTCGGTGTGCCGCGGCCGCCGAGGACGCGAGCATGTCTCACCCATGAGGACAGCGAAAGGAGCGGCCCCTGAGAACAGGCGTCGGCAGGAGCGCAGGCTAGCGGGCGCAGGAGCCGCTCCCAGAGCGACGCATTGGGCCGCACGCCGCATGGGCGAGCGAGCCGCTGGCAGCGCGAAGGTGGGGCGGGGAAACTGGCAGGCCACACCGCAAGGTACGGCGTCAGCGGGAAGCCTCGCGCGTCGGCGGCGGCTGCCGAGAGAGATCCGCGGTCGAGGTGCCGGTGCTGCGCCCGCGACGCAGGGGCATGGCAGCAGAGCAGCATGAAGGCCGCTCATCAGCAGCGCCAACGCAATGCGGCGATCTGGCCGTTGATGGTCGACGCTCAACTTGCTCGCTTGCAGCGTTGCCGCGCAACCTTGCGCAAGCGGGCGCACGACGGCGCCAGAGCAGGGAGAGGGCGCGGCAGCGCGGCGCCAGCGCCCTCTCCGCGCGCTCGCTTCGTCTTGCTGCCGCTACGCGTGCACGCACGGGGCACGCAGAAAATGATCGTCCGATGCTGCTCCTCGCACGCCCTAAACTTGCGCTCGAGGCGCCTTGCAAATCAGGCACGCCGCGCTGCGAGCAAGACGTGGTGCACGACGCTCTGCGCACATGCCAGCTGAGATCAGCGCGAGCGAGGGCGTCGCGTGTCCATCGCGAGGGGTGCGCCAAGCTAAGCTCGTGCACGGGCTCGTGCGCAGCCCTAACTCGCGGCAGCTCTCCTTGCCCGACTCGACCCTACTCACCGCTCGTCGTGCCTTGTCGGCCGCATCTCGACCTCCGTCGGCTGTGCTGCTGCGCGCTGAGTCAGAGATTCGACGTCACACGCTCGTATCCTCCACCTCGTCGCTCTGAGGCGTGCCGGCCGAGTTCATCCACCGCTCTGCGCGCTGCGGTGCGCTCTCATTCTGGCGGCTTCGGCGAGCATAGACATTTTGCACTCATGCTGCCGCGCACGGACAATCGTCTCGCTGCTGCTGCGTCGTCTCGCTGCGCCTGAGCGAGGTCTCGAGCGTTCGCTAGCGCCTCGCCGCATGGGGTCGTCCAGGGGTCTCGCACAGCGTTGAGCCGAACCGTGCGCGAGAGCGAAAGAAGCTCGCGCTCTGCCCGTGAGAAGCAACGTCGCGGACAAAGAGCATGTCAGCGCCTCCCTGCACCAGCGCCGTCTGTCGTGGCTGTCGCCTCGACGTTGCATGAGAAGGGCCCCACGCAGCGCGCAAACGTAGCGGAAGATGCGTGTGATGGGTACGCCGCATGAGAATAGCCGCTGTCTCACTGACGCGAAGTGCGGCCGCATGCCGGCCGCATGGCAGCTGCTGGCGGTGCGTGTCCACCCGCCGTCGTGCCTGCACGGCCCACCTCGGCCAGAGCTCTAATTCCACGCCTGCGAGACACGCAAGCGACTCACGCCGTGCCAGCCATTGCCAGAGCGGGAGCTGTATCGCACGCAAGGGTCAGGCCAAGCGAGACCGCATAGAGAGAGCGAGCCGAGGCGGAGTTGGCCCAAGAGCGCAGCCTCGGCCAGCACAGCCCCCCAGACCCCACAAGCGCGGTCTCGCGGACCTCGAGCGTAGCTCGAGAGCTTTCGCTCTCCTCACACAGCGACGCCAGGCTAGCCAAAGCCGGTCGCCTTCGTAATCAGAATTAAGGCGCTGCCGACCCTTCGACGTCGGCGAGGAGGCGACATGCGAGCGACCTTGCAGCCGTCGGCTGAGGATGCGCACCAGCGCAGGCACCGCGCGTACGGCGCCGCGCGTACGGCGCCGGCGCCGCAAGCAGCCATCCTGCATCAGCGCTCATGCGCCGCGCCGTCGCCGCAAGCAGCTAGGCGCGGGAAAAGCGCTCAGCCGGCCAAGCGCTCAGACCTTGGCGCAGCCGTCTTGCTTTGCCGACGCCAGCGAAAGCGAGCTTGTGCCTGAGCGGCTGCTGAGAGGGAGAGAGAGAGAACTCACGTGCGCTGTGCCGAGAGCCGGCCGGGTGAGGAGCGCCTGGTGAAGCAGCGCCTCGGCCACGCGCGACTCGCGGCGTCGATGGTCGAGCACGGCGCGCCGCCGAGCTGTACGGCGACGTGGCGACCTCGTCCTCCATGACTGGCCCTGAGACAAGCCTGAGCTGAAAGGCCGCGAGTTGCTGATCAAGCTGACGCCGAGCTTGATTTTGAGGGTGATGGCGGAGCAGCAGCAGGCTTGCTCGCCGTCGCAGCGGCGTCTAGGAGGTCTAGAGCTCGGCCTGTCCCTGCGCGAGCGACTCTGCGTTCCCACGCCGCCTCTTGGCTGGCTCCGCTTCCCCGCACTTTGACGCGTGCGCCGCCGCGATTGCCGGCTCCCCCGCACGGCAAGAGTCGCGCCCCGGCTCATCCGCTGCCGGCGGCCGCTCGGCCACCGCGGCCGCCGTGCCCACTGCCGCCGGGCGCAACTCGCCGGTGTCTCATCTCGCATCCTGCGCTCTCACCACCTCCTCAAGCACCCACCCCAACACCAAAGCAAGCATGGGCGACGACCGCGAGAAGCACGTCTTTCGCTCCGCCGTGCCCAGTCACGCGCCTTACCCGGATGACCTGGACGTCTATGTGCGTTTCGCAGCTCTTCTCGCCTAGCCTAGGCTCTTGTCTCACCCGCTGACCCTCGCCGCTGCTCCGCCTCGCCGCACGCCCCCAACAGTCGTTCATCTTCGAGCACTTCCCTGCTTCGCGGCCCGACCCGCGCGGCCGAACGCAGCCGCTGCTCGTAGACGACGAGACGGGCGAGGGCTGGACGTTTGAGGAGTGCAAGCAGCGCACGGACGCCCTCAGCGTCGGCCTGCGGGAGAAGTGCGGCGTCTGTGAGTAGTGCAGCACGAGAGAGAGCTCCGACGGCCTTGAATCCTCGTTGGCGTGGGAAGGAGCACAGCAGACGCTACGACCCCTGAGTCAGTTCGGGAAGGCGCCTCTCTATTGCTCCTTTCCTCCGACGGCCAGCAGCTTCACCCGAGACCCTCGCAGGGTCCGCGCAAGAGGCCGAGCCGCCGGTCTTGTCCCGCCTTGTCGCGCCTGTCCCGCCTGTCCCGTTGCTATTCCCAGCTGACTCTGTTTGTCTAGCCTGGGACACCGTCGCCGCGCTCTACTCGTCCAACTCCGTCTACTACCCCATCGTCCTCTGGGCAGTGCACCGTCTCGGCGGAGTCATTTCCGCCGCCAATCCGGCGTTTCAGCCTGATGAGCTGGCGTACCAGCTGGATGCAAGCAAGGCCTCGGTACTGCTTGTCGGCTATGAAGCGAGAGCGGCGGGCTTCAAGGCGGCGGACAGGGCGGGCATTAGCAGAGACAAGGTCGTCATTGTGTGTGACCCGGCGGTGGTGCGGCAACACAAGGGGCAGGAGAAGATCGAGGGCTCGTGGACGGTGCGTACTTGCTTCTTGTGTGGCGACGAGAAGGCCGTGCCGCTGAGACGCAAGGACAGGTCACTGGCCTCATTGCCGCCGGCGAAGCAGCCATTCGCGCTGATTCCAAGGCGCTGGACCGCCAGCGACGAGCGCTGGCAAAGGGCGAAGGCCGCAAGAAGCTCTCGTTCCTCTCCTTCTCGTCGGGCACGACGGGCCTGCCCAAGGGCGTCGCCATCCCGCATTCGTCGCCGATTGCCAATGTCCTCCAGATGGCCAGCTTCAATGAGGTGGCGGCCAAGTTTGGCGAGAAAGAGGGACGCTTCAGGCCAGGCGTGGACGTCAGCCTCGGGCTCTTGCCGTTCTATCACATCTATGGCCTCGTCATCGTGCTGCAGTGAGCGATGATGCAGCGTCTCAGACTGGCGTAGCACTGACAGGGCGCAAAGCTTCACATTCTACATCGGTGTGACAACGGTCGTCGTGCCGCGGTTCAAGGGCATCGTGCCGATGCTGGAGAGCTGCGTCAAGTACAAGATCTCCATCTGGTGCGCCTGAGACCACATCTGTCAGCTCTGAGCACCGCTCACACGATGTACGTACAGGTGGCTTGTGCCGCCGCAGGTGGTGCTGCTGTGCAAGGATCCCGGCGCGAAGAAGTACCACGCCGAGCTCGCCAAGGTGCGTGCGCGTCTGCGCCGCCTTTGGGGCTGCTGCTGTCAAGCATCACGCATCTGACAGAGGCCACAGTTCGTCCGCTTCGTCATGATCGGCGCCGCACCCCTCTCAGACGATCTCTCGCGACAGCTCGATGCGATTTTGCCTGGCGTGAGTCGTCCCAGACCTTACCCGAGGCACCCATGCTTACCCCGCACCCGTCCCGACCCTCCTGTACCTCCCCAAACCCTCATATTACGGCGCGGAAAGCTACATGGCCAAGGATACGGCATGACAGAGACCTGCACGGTGACGTTGATGCATCCACTCAACACAAAACCGGTGATGGGGTCTGCGGGAAGACTTGTGACCGACACAGACGCGCTTGTGGTGACGACGGACGGCAATGTGTGCGGCGTGGAGGAGCGCGGCGAGCTCTGGATCCGCGCCCCGCAGAATACGCTTGGCTACTTCAACAACAAGCAGGCGACGGAGGAGATGTTCCTGAAGGGCAACTGGGTGCGCACGGGAGATGAGGGTGAGTGTCGGGTACGCGTCGCAGTGCTGCCGCGGAGGCTGACCCTCCGACCCTTCTCTCCCCCTCTTTCTCCTCTAGTGTACTTCAACAAGGACGGCGACTGCTTCATCACCGACCGGCTCAAGGAGCTCATCAAAGTCAAGGGCTTCCAAGTGGCGCCCGGTGAGTGCTCTCCGCCGTCGCGCCACGCTTCGCCGTCTGACTTAGATTCTTCTCCTTTGCAGCGGAGCTGGAGGGCTGGATCCTCAACCACGCCGACGTGCGCGACTGCGGCGTCATTGGCTATCCGGACGAGGATGCCGGCGAAGTGCCGTGCGCCTTCATTGCGCTCTCGGAAGACGCAAAGGCGCGCGTGGAGAAGAATCAGGGCGAGATCGAGAAGAGTGAGTGTGTTTCGAAGCGTGGTCGCTTGTGAGGCATGGACGCTGCATCGCGCCGTGCTGACACTCTCCATTCGTCTGCCACCCAGTCAAGGCGAGCGTGGCGAAGCACGTGTCGGACACGAAGGTGCACTACAAGCGTCTTGGGCGCGTCGAGATGTGAGTCGAGTTCTAGACCTCTCCCTCCTCTCTCTGTGCCCGCGCTGGCGCCCACGCTCACGTTCTCTCTGCAGTCTGGACAGCATTCCCGCCACCGCCTCGGGCAAGATTCTGCGACGCACGCTGCGCGACATCGGCAAGACACTGCCGCCGATTGCGAAGCCGCAGAAGAGCAGACTGTGAAGAACGACGCGCGGAGAGAACGGGGAGGTGTGGTATGCTACGACTCTTTGCGAGGTGCGAAATGACCATGCTATGATCGCGACGACGCTTGTGGGTCAGGTACAATGCGCCCAAGCCATGTCTCGGTACGAACGGCGCGACTGGGAGCGCCATTGGAGCGCAGCCGCCGCGAGGAAGAGAGCGTGTCTGCCGCTCACCGGCCGCTGGCGCGTGGCCTGCCCGCCGAATGAATCATCCCAAGCTGCGGCCATGCTGCCGAGCTTCGTCGAGGCCGAGCAGGTGGCTGCCTCTGTTCTGATGTGCACGCCTCGTTGCGCCGATGCTGCAGACACGAGACGAGCGAGGAGGGCTGCTGTCTGCGTCGTGGATCTGGCGCCGACATCTCTTGGGCACTTTGACGTGACGCCGCAGCACCTGCCACCGCTGCTCTTCTTGCGTTTCGACCAGCAGAGGCGTGCAGCGCTTTGACGGCCGTCGCGCAAGCATGGACGTCGAGCGCGCTGCTGCGGCCGTCAGGGGCCATGAGGTGTCGCTGAGCGAGCGGCAGCTGCACCTCGCTGCACCGCATCGACGGGCGCGCGCATCGAGGCGCGCGCGGCACCTTGAGCGAGTTGGCGCGCGCGAGAGTCGCTCGCGCGGCCTGCCAATGACGCCGGCGGCGCTGCGCCCGCAGGCCGCTTCAAACTCGGCTGCTGCTGCTGTGCCTGGCGAGAGGCCGAGGCTTGGCCGTGCTGCTCGCCTGCCTGCCCGCGCGCCGCCGCGCCGCGATGCCGTGGAGTCCGTCGCGTGCAGGTGGCGCTTGCTGTTCTTCGCCGGCCAGCGACCTCCTCCATCCCGACCCTCCGTCGCACCCAGCTCATCCATCCACCGCCTGCTCGTCTCGCAGCGTCCTCATCCTCGCCCACCCCTCTCCGCTCTTCCTGCCGCACCGCTCTCTCTGCGTCGTTGCACCTGCCTCTTCGCTCGTCTCTCTTCCCACGCCAGAGAGCCGGCCCTCGCGCCGCGCTTGAGCCCTCTCCCACACACCCGCACCCGCACCCCGCGCTCGCCCGTCATTCCGAGGGTACTCGACCTCCGGCTTCTCGGCGCCATCAAGGCTTTCCTCTCGGTCGACTCGCGGTGAGTTGTGCTGCGCGGCGGGCCCGAGTGGCATGCCAGCGGCAGGCGCAGGCCAAGGGGCGTGCTTGGCCTCGGCCCTGCCGCACGCAGACCACCCACTGTGCATAGCTCACTCTGCTCCCTCTCTAGTCCCGGCTAACAGCCCCCCACTCCACGCTTGGATCACACACCTTCTCCCGCTCCCGCCTTCAACCGGCCGCCTAGCGACGGACTTTCTCTCACGGAAAGGCTCTCACCTTGCTCGGGCGTCCCACTTGCCTCTCTCGCACTCTTCGTCTGCTCTTCGCTGCCTTGCCCGTTGCCCTCACGGTGAGTAGCGCGTGACCGCTGCGCTCGAAGGCGGGGGATGCGAGGGCCAGCGAGACCGATGGGCCGAGTGGTGCGAGACGGCCGCTCGCGCGGGCGTGGGCGGTCTTTGTCTCTAGGGCTTCGGGCGACAAGGCTAGTGGGGCCAGACGGATGCCGAGCGGAGCCATACTCGCGGCATCACACTCTGCGGCACGCCCGCGCGCAGAGCGGCAGCGTGGGCCTTGCAGCCAGGCGCGTTGGGCAGCGGGCGTCGTATGCAGCGGCGGCGCGGGGGTGTGCGTGGGTCGTGGGCCGCGAGACGCAAATGCCACCGTCGGAGGAGGCGACGCACGATGCATCGACGTCGTGCTGGCCGTCGTAGCTGCGGCGGCAGCGGCGCCCGGGCGTACCACTCGGCTGGCCGGCGTGCACGTTGCGAGACGCGCGCGGCGCGGCACGCCGGCACGCTACCGCGCTGGGTCAAGGGCTCGCCGCTTCGCCCGCAGCCCACACGCGCGCGCGCGTGTTGCGCCAGCCCTTGAGCAGCGCCATCGCTCCGCGAGCCCGCTGCCCCATCTGCGCACGCATCGCTTGTACACACACGCTCTCCATCGTTGGAGGCGCGCACCGCGCCATGCCCGCCGCACCCGTCGTCCCATCGTCTGGTCTGCAGCAGTGCTGATGCTGCCCACTCCTCGCAGCCAGACAGCCTACGGTCTGCGCCCGTCGACCTACGTGAGTTGCTTAAGAAGGCCCGCCGCATCTGTCGCTCCTTGCCAGTCCCTCCTGCCATCGCGCTCACCCTGCCCGCCATGCGTCGCTGCTCCATCTACAGTCTGCCCAACGTCATGCTGCCCATCTCCCGCCCCGCCACGCCGCCGCTCGACGGGCCAGTGTTCGGCAAGGCTGCCGCCGCGGCCGCGGCCGCCTCGACGTCGGCCATTGCGCCGCCGCCGCCCAGCACGCCCATCTACGCCGGCAGCATCGAGAGCCAGCTGCGCGCCGTGCTGCAGAGCATCGACGTCGACAGCTGCGAGGCCAACGGCGAGAATGCCTTCTTCGTCGCCGACCTGGCCGAGGTGTATCGGCAGCATGTGCGCTGGATGCGCGAGCTGCCGCGCGTCGTGCCGTTCTACGGTGAGGCGTCGCTGCTGGTCCTGCGCCACGGCCTCTTACTAAACCTCCTCTTCTCTCCAGCGGTCAAGTGCAACCCGGACCCGTATGTGCTGCGCCTACTCGCCGCCCTCGGCTCCGGCTTCGACTGTGCCTCCAACGGCGAGATCCAAAGCGTGCTCGACCTTGGCGTGTCGCCCACGCGCATCATCTACGCCAACCCGTGCAAGGCCTCTTCGTTTGTGCGCACCGCCGCTGCTCAGGGCGTCGGCATGGCGACGTTTGACAACGCCGACGAGCTGACCAAGATGGCGCGCTTCCATCCGCGCTGCAAGCTCGTCGTGCGCATCCTCACCGACGACTCCAAGAGTGCCTGCCAGCTGGGCCTGAAGTTTGGCGCGCCCCTCGACAGCGTGCCGCGGCTGCTTGCGCGGGCCAAGGAGCTCTGCCTCGACGTCGTCGGCGTCAGCTTCCACGTCGGCTCGGGCTGCTACGACCCCGACTCGTTCCGCGATGCCGTGCTGCGCGCTCGCCGAGCATTCGACATGGGCCGCGAGGCCGGCTTCGAGTTTGATCTGCTCGACGTGGGCGGCGGCTATGCGCACGACAACTTTGAGAGCATCGCCGCGGTGCTGCGCCCCGCCATCGATGCGTACTTTCCCGATGCCGAGTTTGCGCCGGGAGGCTCGGCCGTGCAGCACAGCCCGCACGGCCTGCGCATCATCGCCGAGCCGGGCCGGTACTACGTGCAAAAGGCCTTTGTGCTCGCTGCCAACATCATCGCCCGGCGCGACGGGCGCAAGGACGATGCCGAGGGTGTGGTGGAGCACTCGACTGCCGCGCCGGCGCTGCCGAGCGCCGAGGACAAGCCCGAGGTCATGTACTATCAAAACGACGGCATGTACGGCGCGTTCAACTGCATTCTCTTCGACCATCAATCGGTGCATCCCAAGGTGCTGACGCTGGGGCACGACTTTCTCTACGAGCCCTCGCTGCCCGCTCCCGGCGTGCGAGCTGCGGCGCCCAGCGCCTCGGCGGCGCAGCGCCGCGCGCTGACGCTGCAGCCGTGCAGTGTGTGGGGCCCGACGTGCGACTCGATCGACTGTGTGCGTGCGCTGGCGCACCTGCCGCGCGGCCTCGAGGTGAGCGACTGGCTCGTGTACGAGGACATGGGCGCGTACACCATCTGCGCCGCCAGCGGCTTCAACGGCCTGCAGCAGAGCCAGGTGCGCTACACCATCGGCGCAGAGGGCAGAGACGCCGATGCGGTGGCCGCGCTGCTGGGCGCGCCGCAGTACTGAAGGCAGCCGAGCCTCTCTCTCTCTTTCTCTCTCTCTCTCTACGTCGCCCATCTCGGCCGCGTCACACCTACTCTACTCTACGGCACTGCTACCTCTATCTAACGCCCCCCGATGCCGCTGCGCACGCCCAAAACCGAATGCATGTTGTGCTCTGGCCGAGCGGATGTGAGAGCGAGCAGAGGCAGCGTGGGCCATCGGCCCTCGTGCCGTGCCGAGATGGGCGCCGCGAAGCCGGCTGCTCTGGGCAGGGGCGCGATACTACCTCATGCGCCGTGACATACCTGCCGCGCTGAGGCGCCATGCCGCTGCAGCAGAGCGCAGCAGCATGCAGCAGGGCGATCTGGAAGGGCGAGTTCGACGACGGCAGGCGCTGCGGAGAAGGCGCTGATAGCCCGCCGCCGGGCCGGCGGGACTCGAGATCGAGAGCGGAGCGTGGAGGCGTGAGGCCGATAAGGCTCGCGCTGGCGCGCCCAAGGCCACGCTCGTGTGCCGGCTGCCCGAGCTGCCGCGTTGCAGCAGAGCGGCAGACGCTTTGGCTAACGTACGGCCAGCAGTCATTCAGGCGCCAGGTGGCTCGAGGCAGCAGACAGACGAGGCGGCCGGCGGCTCAGGCGGAGGGTTGAGAAGCGGTGAAAGATATCTTGTGCGAGGGCCGTGCGCTTCGACGGCCGGCCGTGCGCCTCGCCTCGCCTCGCCCAGCTCGAGTCGCCCGTCTCCCTGCTCGCACCTCTCACCACCACCTCTCGTGCTCTCCGCACGACGACCTCTCTCTCTAGCCCGCGCGCCACCTTCTCTCACCAGGCCGCGTCGCCGCTCGTCTGTTGCAGGTGAGTCTAGTTGCGGTGCAGCGAGCCTGAAGCACGAAGCGATGTGCGCGGCCGTCGCTCTCCGCGCCGCTTGCTGCACGGCGGCCCGGCTCCGCCTCGCGCTGCGCCCGGGCTCGCGCGCGGCGATGTCGGGCCAGCGGCTTGAAAGGCGCCGCGCGGCGCTGCTCGGTGGCCGGCTCACGAGCCGGTGCCGACGGGGCGCTGGCCGTGGAGCGCACGCCGCTGCTTCAGCACAGCTGCCGAGTCCGAGTGCCGCTCGTCACGGAGCTGCCTCTGCACCGAACGTCGCGGCGGCTGCAACGTGGGGCCGTGCTGCGGCTGTGTGCTGCGCGCGGTGCGATAGCGGGGCGCTGCTTGGCTGCGAGGATGGAGGTGCGCCGCCGCACCCGGCGCCGGCAGCCTTCCGCAGCTCTCCTTCTGCTCGGCGAAGGCCCGGCTAGAAGCGCTCCTGAAGCCGTCACTTTGCGCTGCTGCTGCTTCGGTTGAGCATTTTGAGGCTCTCGCTGCGTGCCTGCGAGCGATGTGCTGGGGCGCGGACCTCAGAGCGCTGCTCAGGGTGCGGCCCGCTGCTGGCCGGCTCGCAGTCACGCGCGCGCGCCCCCGCTTGGCTTGTGCGCGTGGTGCCGGTGCGGAAGCGGGTGCAGCTCGCGCCGCCGCGCAGGGGTGGAGCATCGCGCCCGGCAGGCAGGCCGGCTGTGTGTGCTGGAGCCAGTGGGCAGCCAAGACAGCGACAGATCGGCGGCCAGCACAGCGCACGGCACCGCATGACCGCTCGCCTCGCTCCGCACTTGCGCTCATCTTGCTCTCCCACCACCACCCTGCCCTCACAGGCACCTCTTCCGCCCTCCTCTCCCTGGCCCGTGCCGCCGCCGCCCGCCATGACGACGCAGCCCGTGACCGCGACGGCGCCTCCGGGCGTGCCGCGCTCCGCCTTTGTCGACTCGTTCGAGTCGCAGCCCGGCACGCCCGGCTCGCGCACCGGCCACGTCTTTCCCAGCATCAACCGCATCCGCAAGAACCTCGGCGGCGAGGGCGCCGGCCCGCTCAAGAAGCTCATGGTCGCCAACCGCGGAGTGAGTGTGCGGCAGGCCAGCAGGCAGAGGCGACAGCGAGCAGCCAGCATGGCGAGGCGAGCACGACCTGGCCGAGGCTCGAGTCAGCACCAGGTGTGACGAGGGAGGATCGCCGCGCCGCCCGTGCGCGCCGCCGCGGCCTCGGCGGAACTCTGCTGCTGCAGTGCCGCGCGCCTCGCCTCCTTCGCGCGCTGCTTCGCCCCGCGCGCGATAAGCATGCTCTTGCGTCATGCTTGCGCGCCGCTCGTCGGGACTGGCGCTTCTGCCGCAGCTGCGAGAGGGGATGCGCGGAGGAGTTGCGCGTGGCCGCAGCTGTCGGCGTGGCCGTGCACCTTCTCACTGCCCGTCGCTCGGCCAGCGCACACCGGCCGCAGCGCACTGACCATGCCGCGCGCGCCCACAGGAAATCTCGATCCGCATTGTGCGCAGCGCCCACGAGCTGGCCATGACGACCGTTGCGCTCTACTCGTTCGAGGACCGGTACAGCGCACACCGATACAAGGTGAGTGGAGAGCGAGTGGGAGGCGCGGCGGGCGGGTCGGCAATCTTGGCGCGCGCCGGCGAGCTGTACGCGCGCAGGCCATGCGCGCGATGTGCGTCCACTCCGCTCGCGCACAGCGGCGCAGGCGGAGATACTGCACTGCACCGCACTGGCCATTCGTCCACTCACCCCTGTGCACCAGGCAGACGAGGCCTACCAGGTCGGCGCCGGCCTCTCGCCGGTGCAGGCCTACCTGGCCATCGACGACATTATCCGCATTGCGCTGGAGCACGGCGTCGACATGATCCAGTGAGTGCAGCGTCTGGCGCGCCCAGCGCAGCGCGCCCTGACGCGACGCTTCGCGCGCAGCCCCGGCTACGGCTTCCTGTCGGAGAACCACCACTTTGCGCGCAAGGTCGAGGAGGCGGGCATTGCGTTCATCGGCCCGCGGCCCGAGACGATCGACGGGCTGGGCGACAAGACCAAGGCGCGCGACCTGGCGCGCGACGCCGGCGTGCCCATCGTGCCCGGCACGCCCGGCCCCATCGAAGACTACCGCGAGGCGGCCGACTTTGTCAAGGAGGTCGGCTTCCCCATCATCATCAAGGCGGCCATGGGCGGCGGCGGGCGCGGCATGCGCGTCGTGCGCAACCAGGAGGACTTTGAGGAGTCCTTCTCGCGCGCCAAGAGCGAGGCCAAGAGTGCGTTTGGCGACCCGACGGTGTTCATCGAGCGCTTCCTCGACCGGCCACGCCACATCGAGGTGCAGCTGCTGGCCGACGGCGAGGGCAACGTGGTGCACCTCTTCGAGCGCGACTGCTCCGTGCAGCGCCGCCACCAGAAGGTCGTCGAGGTGGCGCCGGCGCACAACCTCGACGACGGCTGCCGCCAGCGCATCCTCGCCGACGCCGTCAAGATTGCCAAGACGGCCAACTACCGCAACGCCGGCACGGCCGAGTTCCTCGTCGACCAGCAGAACCGGCACTACTTCATCGAGATCAACCCGCGCCTGCAGGTCGAGCACACGATTACCGAGGAGATCACGGGCATCGACATTGTCGGCGCGCAGATCCAGATTGCCGCCGGCGCGACGCTCGCCGACCTGGGCCTGACGCAGGCGACGATCCAGAAGCGCGGCTCGGCGATCCAGTGCCGCATCACGACGGAGGACCCGGCGCAGGGCTTCCAGCCGGACACGGGCCGCATCGAGGTGTACCGCAGTGCCGGCGGCAACGGCGTGCGCCTCGACGCCAGCAGCGGCTTTGCCGGCGCGCAGATCACGCCGCACTACGACTCGCTCCTCGTCAAGGTGACGTGCCGCGGCGCCACGTACGAGGTGACGCGGCGCAAGATGCTGCGCGCGCTCGTCGAGTTCCGCATCCGCGGCGTCAAGACGAACATCCCCTTCCTCTTCCGCCTGCTGACGCACGAGGCGTTTGCCGAGGCGCGCACGTGGACGACGATGATCGACGACACGCCCGAGCTCTTCAACCTCGTGCAGAGCAAGAACCGCGCGCAGAAGCTGCTGGCGTACCTCGGCGACATGGCCGTCAACGGCTCGCAGCTGCTGGGCCAGATTGGCGAGCCGGGCCTCAAGACGGAGATCCAGAAGCCGCCGTTCAGGGACCCCGCGGACCCGAGCAAGCCGCTCGACGCCACCAAGCCGTGCCTCGAGGGCTGGCGCAACATCATCGTCAACGAGGGCCCCGAGGCGTTTGCCAAGGCCGTGCGCGCCTACAACGGCACGCTCATCATGGACACGACGTGGCGCGACGCGCACCAGTCGCTCTTTGCCACGCGCCTGCGCACCATCGACATGGTCAACATTGCCAAGGAGACGAGCCACGTGCTGAAGAATGCCTTTGCGCTCGAGTGCTGGGGCGGCGCGACGTTTGACGTGGCGATGCGCTTCCTGTACGAGGACCCGTGGGAGCGGCTGCGCAAGCTGCGCAAGCTCGTGCCCAACATTCCCTTCCAGGCGCTCATCCGCGGCGCCAACGCCGTCGGCTACACGAGCTACCCGGACAATCTCATCTACGAATTCAGCAAGAAGGCCGTCGAGTGCGGCCTCGACATCTTCCGCGTGTTCGACTCGCTCAACAACCTCGACTCGCTCAAGCTCGGCATCGACGCCGCCAAGAAGGCCGGCGGCGTGGCCGAGGGCACCATCTGCTACACGGGCGACGTGGCGAACCCGAAGAAGCACCCAAAGTACACGCTCGAGTACTACCTCGGCCTCACCGACGAGCTCGTCAAGGTGGGCATCCACGTGCTCGGCATCAAGGACATGGCCGGCCTGCTGAAGCCGGCCGCGGCGCGCATGCTCGTCGGCGCCATCCGCAAGAAGTACCCCGAGCTGCCGATCCACGTGCACTCGCACGACACGGCCGGCATTTCGCTGGCGTCGATGATTGCGTGTGCCGAGGCGGGCGCCGACGTGGTGGATGTGGCCATCGACTCGATGTCGGGCCTCACGTCGCAGCCGTCGATGGGCGCGCTCGTCACGTCGCTCGAGCAAACGGGCCTCGGCCCCGGCATCCGCCACGAGGACATTCAGAACCTCAACCTCTACTGGGCCCAGGTGCGCCAGCTCTACTCGTGCTTCGAGGCCAACGTCAAGGCGAGCGACTCGAGCGTCTTCGACCACGAAATGCCCGGCGGCCAGTACACGAACCTCATGTTCCAGAGCCAGCAGCTCGGCCTCGGCTCGCAGTGGAACGCCATCAAGGATGCCTACATCGAGGCCAACCTGCTGCTCGGCGACATTGTCAAGGTCACGCCGTCGTCCAAGGTCTGCGGTGAGTGACAGCACGAGGGTGGGGCCAAAGGCGCTGCGCATAGCTCACCTCCCTGTCTGCAGGCGACCTGGCGCAGTTCCTCGTCGCCAACAAGATCTCCTCCAAGGAGTTCGTCGAGAAGGTCGACAAGCTCGACCTGCCCTCGTCGGTGATCGAGTACTTCGAGGGCCGCCTCGGCACGCCGCCCGGCGGCTTCCCCGAGTTCCGCGACCGCCTGCTGCGCGGGCGCCCCAAGATCGAGGGCCGTCCCGGCGCCGGGCTGGAGCCGACGGACCTGCCGAAGATCAAGAAGGAGCTGACGAAGAAGTACGGCAAGACAATGTCGACGACGGACGCCATCTCCTACGCGCTGTACCCCAAGGGTGAGAGCGCGCCAAAGTGTCCGACTGGTTGCCGCGTGCATGTGCTGACTCTTGTCGCCGCCCCCCCCCCCCCCCCCCCAGTCTTTGAGGAGTTCCAGGCCTTCCTGGAGAACTACGGCGACCTCTCGACGCTGCCGACGCGCTTCTTCTGCGGCAAGCCCGACGTGGGCGAGGAGTGCCAGGTGTTCATCGAGAGCGGCAAGATGCTCATCGTCAAGCTGCTCGCCGTCGGTGCCGTGTCGGAGAAGGGCACGCGCGGTGAGTTGCGTGTGGGGAGAGAGGGGGTCGTGGACGGTGAGACTGACGCTCATATGCCTCTCCCTCCCTCCTTGCCTTTCTCTCTCTCTCTCTCTCTCTCTCTCTCTCTCTCTCTCTCCTCGTCCTCTGCCTCGCCTTGCCTCTTCACCTCTCTCCTGATGCCCCCGCCAGACGTCTTCATGGAGCTCAACGGCGAGAGCCGCGTGCTGACCGTCGAGGACCGCAGTGCGGCCGTGGAGCACGTGTCGCGCGAGGTGGCGGACAAGGGCAACCCGGGCAGCGTGGGTGCGCCGCTGGCGGGCGCCGTCGTCGAGATCCGCGTCAAGGAGGGCAGCGAGGTCAAGACGGGCGATCCGCTGCTTGTGATGAGTGCCATGAGTGAGTGGACCGCAAGTGTGTGTGAGCTGCGTGGGAATAGGACGCTGACGCTTGTGTACGTGTTTGCCAGAGATGGAGAGCTCCGTCTCGGCCCAGGTCAACGGCAAGGTCAAGCGCATCGTCGTCAACCAGGGCGACTCGGTGAGCCAGGGCGACCTGCTGCTCGAGATTGTGCACCAGTAAGGCGTGTATGCAGCAGGAGGAGGGCGTCACAGCGACGGCCAGTCGGCGCGCGTTGGCGCCCTCTCTCTCTCTCTCTCTCTCTCTGCCTCTCGGCCCCATAGCGAGCGTGACTCTGTGCGTCCTGCTTGTGTTTCTTGATCCGCGTTAGAATGTGATTTGCGTGAACGTGAGGGGATGCTGGCGAGGCGGAGAGAGAGTGGAAGGCGCGAGAGGCCGGCTCGAGTTGGGCAGAGCATCGGCGCACTACAACAATCGCGCGGCCGACTTGGAGAGCGCGCCGTTGTATTTGGCGATTCCCACGCGCGCGCCGCGCCCTCGACGCGCCACTTTGCCTCACAACACCCAACACCCCACCCCCCCCCCATCGACCAAGGAGCGCCACTACGCGCACCTGGCCGCGCGCCTCGCCGCGCTGGCGCAGGGCCTGCACAACACGCAGCTCCACGTCGCCGTCGCGGCCGAGCATGCGGCCTACGTGCGCAAGCTCGGCGCCGGACAGGGCGCGCTGTGAGTGTTGCTTGTTTGTTGGGCTGCCGCATGGGCTGCGAGTTGAGAGCGAAACATGCCGATGCGGGGAGAGGGACCGAGGAGAGGAGGGTGCGAGGGGGCGGGGGGAGGGCGGGGCGGGGCGGGGCGGGCACGGCTGCCTCCAGCTCACTTCGGCGCTGGCAGCCGGGGCGAAGCGGCACGATGCGGGGCAGCTCGATGCCGCAGCAGGC
>NW_020312025.1:239654-241408 GCF_003144115.1 Tilletiopsis washingtonensis
GGGCAGAGAGAAGTGGAAGAAAGGGGACACACGCACTGGTGTTGGCCCATGCCTCGATCAAGAAGCACACGCCGAGAATGAGCCATTTGTGCCGGAAGCGCAGGTTGCGCGGATCTTGTGCGTCGAGATGCTGGGTGTGGGGGTTGGGGGGGGGAGGGGGAGGGGGGCGAGGCATATGAGCGGGGCATGCGAGGCATGGGAGGCAGCCGAGGCGCAGGTCCATGAGAAGGCGGGCCAGGCCATCTCTGCCTTTTGTGCTCTCTCTCCCCCTTGGCGCCCCGGCCCCGACCTCGTATACTCACGTCAAACGCAACGAGCCACTGCTTCTCCTCCATTGCCAGCCTTGCCCGCTCTGCCTCCTGCTCCTGCTGCGCGTCGCCGTCGCCGCGCGGCGCCTTCTCGCTGCGCTCTGGCGACGGCGACGGCGCGTCGTACGACTCGGCTGGCGGTGGTGGCGTGTGCGGAGGCATCGAGGGCGTACGTGGGCGTGAGGGTCCGGCTGCGGGTGTGAGCTGCGACATGGTGCTGGTGGGTGCTCAGGTGGAGGATTAGCCGCCTGCTGTGAGAACGGGGGAGAAAAGGCAAGGGCGATGCACAGAGAGAGGGCGAAGGGGATGCAAGGGTGAGGTGTAGGTGGGAATGCAAGAACCGAGAGGGAAGAGAGTGGAAGAGAACACGTTCTATATATGCAATGGGAGCATGGAGGGAGCAAGGTGCAGCGGGGGGCGGAGAGGCGGAGAGGTGGAGAGCCAAGGGGCCAAGGCCGCAGCGGACGTGCGGGTGCTTTGCTTTGCTGCAGCTTGCAGTCTGAGTCTGAGTCTGAGTACTGCAGTTGCCCCTTCCTCGCCCCCCCCCCCCCCCCCCGCTCGGCATGCCCCGCGGCCGCCAGTCCGTCCGCTTGCTGTTAGCGCCGTCGCGCGTGTGTCGCTTGTGCGGCGCGTGTGTGTCACGCCCAACGTCAGGCGTGACGCGCTTGCGCCTGCCTCACGCCTGCCTCACCTCGCGCCTGCTTCGAGCGCGTGGGAACAAGCAGAGAGAGAGCACGCCACATTGAGATCTGGCACCCTCGGCATTGAGCGGCGCATCCTCCCTTAGCGTCCATCTTGACGGCTCCGAGAGAAGGCAGAGGCCAGATGCCAGCCGCGCCCTGCACCCTCGGTCTCGGCAGCGATGCAGCGATCAGGCGCGGCAAGGCAATGGCGGCCCGCCAGCGGCAACAAGCGGCCACCTCGAGCGGCCACGTCCTACGTCCCGCTCGGGCGCTTTGGCCGGCACCTTCAAGCGGCATTGGCCGATCAGGGGGAGAGGAGGGGGAGGGGGGGGGGGACTGGAGCGCATCGCTGATTGTGGCCAATTGGGGCGCCGTAAGAAATGGCGGCCTACTTTCTCTCAGCGAAAGCACAGCCATTCAACCCTGCTGCGACGGACTGCAGCATCGTTTTCAAGCGCAGCCCGTCCCTTTGGCGCAACGCAAAGCCGTTTGGCAAGTGTGCGCAACCTTTTTGCGCGCGTTGGCAGGGGTCCAGAATGACCGGGCACGGCTGGCTGATGAGGCTTGCGTCGCTCTCACTGGCCAATTTCTGTTTGCAGGGGGAGGAGAGGAGGGGGAGGGGGGGGCCAACATTCATCTTAGCCTGCCTCAGCCCATTGCGCGGCTTGCGTAGCGCGCAAGAGAATGGGTGCAGGTGCAGATGCACCCCCAAGCCTCTGCCTACGCTTGGCCCCCGTGTTTGCACATTGATTGAGGGGGGGGG
>NW_020312025.1:242643-300766 GCF_003144115.1 Tilletiopsis washingtonensis
TGTGCTGCTGCGAGCGCGCGGCGGGCGGCCCGGACTCACCTCAATCTGCTCCGACTGCGTCTTGTACACGAGGTCCGGCATCTCCTGCTGTCCCACGAGCTCCGTAATGACGCGAAACGCATAGCCCTGGTCGACGAGGAACTGCTGTCGCTTCGTCGAGTAGAACATCTCGGCCGTGTCCTTGCTGACGAGGCTGTAGAAAAAGGCATTGAAGCCCTCGTCGTTGCGGCGCTTGGCGCGCAGAATGCGCCCCAGGCGCTGCGCCTCCTGGCGCCGCGAGCCAAAGTGGCTCGAAATCTGGATCAGACACGTCGCCTCGGGCAGGTCGATGCTCGTGTCGCCGACCTTGGAGAGGAAAATCGTGTTGACCTGCGGATTGTGCTGGAAGTGCTGCAGAATGCGCATGCGCTCCGTCTGCGGAATGCCGCCGTGGATGTAGAGCTTGTTGAGCTTCTTGGCGTATGCCTTGGGGCGCAGCAGCGTCAAGGGGCGATCAGCGTGCAGAGCCAGCGTCAACAACTTCGCATCGCTCTGCGCTACGCACCTCGAGCGCATAGACATTGTCGGAGAAGACAATGATCTTGTCGCCGCGGTTCTCGTGGTAGGCAATGAGGAACTGACACGCCTGAAACTTTGCCGGATTCATGCAGTAGAGCAGCATCTTCTTGCGGCTCTTTTCGCGCAGATACTCGCGGTAGAACTCGGGCGTCATGGGACACCACACCTCGGCGCACTGAGAGGGCCTGCGTCAGCTGCGAGAGCCCGCGGCGCAGGGCGAGGGCACGCGCGAGGCCTCACCTGCACTGTCGCAATGTGTCCCTTGGCGGCCAGATCCATCCAGTTGGCCTCGTACATCTTGGGCCCCACCAAGAAGTTCAGCTCGTCGATCTTCTCGTCCTCACGCACGAGCGTGGCTGCGAAGAGTTTGGGCTCAGCGTGCTGCCCAATGCGGCCTCCGCCTTCCACACACACCCCCACGACTCACCCGTCAGGCCGAGCTTGCTGTGCGCCTTGATCTTCGTCAAGACACGCCGGAACATGCTGGCGGGCACGACGTGCACCTCGTCGAGCAGAATGAAGCCCCACTCGCGCGACTCGAGGAAATTCATCATCTTCTGCGACGTGTGGCTGCGCTTGCCGGTGTTGGCGACCATCGAGTACGTCGAGACGACGATGCCTGCTGCTCCCGAGAACTGGCCGGGGGGGGGGGGGGGGTGTCAGCCCGTGCAGGACGACGATGCGGGCTAGCTGTGCCGCACCTTCTCCTTCTGGTCGGCAGTGAACACGCTGATCTGGTTGTCCTGGATGTTGCTCCACTGCATAAACTCGCGCTTCCACTGCATGACGGACACGGAGCTGGTGCAAAGCACGAGGCAGCTCTTCTTGATGGTGCAGGCGGCCGTGATGCCCACGAGCGTCTTGCCCGCGCCGCACGGCAGCACAATGATGCCGCTGCGTGCGCGGCCGTTGCCGAACATCTTGCTCAGACTCTTCTCCTGGTACGGCCGGATGTGCGTCACGGGCTTGAGGTCGATGTCGAGGTCGGCATTGAGACGATCGTTGCGGAAGTCGTACTCCTCGAGCATGGGGAAGCCAATGTCGTTGCAGCGCCGGCGCACGTCCTCGGTGAGCTCCTCGCGAATCTCAAAGGAATGCACCACATCTTCGTCGTCCAGCGCCGCAGCCTCGTCGGCCTCGTCGTCTACACCAATGATGGCGCTGAACAGATCCGCATCGGTGGCGGCCGCAGCGCCTGCCATGGCAGCTGATGCGCCCGCCGCCGAGCCAGGCGGCTCGCGGCCCACGCCACTGCCCGTCGTCGGCGGTGCGGGCGCCGCAGGTCGGGCACCAGGCCGAGCACCAATCTGCGCTCCGCCAGCACCAGCGGCCGCAGCGGCATTGGCGGGCGCCGCCTTGCGTGCCGCGCCCTCGGTGCCGGGAATGACGAGGTCTCCGCGCTTCGGCGCCGCGGCTCGACCCAGCACTTGCAGGCGGCCGTTCTGCGCTCTCGACTCTCCCTCGGCCTCGGTGATGCGAGCCGGGCCAATCACCTCGTCCTGCAGCAGGCGGCGGAGCACATCGGCATGCGCGCTTTCGATGTAGTAGCGGTTCTGCTTCAGCACGAGCTTCACCTTGCCAAACGACTGCGTGTTGTCGAGCACAAAGGCGGCCACGCTGGCGGGCACGGGAGACTTGGACAGGCGGTTGAGCACCTCGAGAATGTCCGTCGGCTGAAGGCCCACCGACACGGCGGCAAACAGAGAGTACATCGTGAGCTTGTACTCGTGGATGAAAGTCGGCCTGGGAAGGGGTGTGAGATGCGTGGCGGCCAGGGCCGCAGGGGCACAGCAGCGACTGGGCAGCGCTCACTGCGCCGGCACCCTCCAGCAGTGCGAACTCTCGGACGGGCAAGCGGGCACCCGGCGCTGCGCTCCCACCTCCGCCCATCGCCCTCACCCCGCTCTTCTCGTGCCACCGCGGCTGCCCTCCATTCTCTCGCGCCACCATGGGTGCCCCTCGCGCGCCACTCACCGGCTGACCGGCTCCGCGATGGCGATGAGAAAGTCCATGGCCTGCTCCGCAATGGGGCTGAAGCCCTCGAGGATGATGTGTCGGTCGTCGGGATTGATCCACAGCGGGCGACTGGCATGGTCGAGCTTGAGCGTGTCTGCCGAGTGGTTGCCGCGCTGCTCCTCGTCCGGCGGCGTGAGGGCCTCGTGCGGCTCACTCGTGTCTGCCTCACTGCTCGCGGCGCGCCGTCGGCCTTTGGGCGGCGCACGGCGCCGACCCACAGCAATGGAGAGGTGCGCGCCGGCGTCCGAGTCATCGGAGCCCGACTCGAACTCGGGCTCGACGAGGTCGTCGGGCGCATCGTCGGTCGCGACGCCGCCGGCCAGGCGCGGACTGGAGGCGCGCGACGAGGTGGAGGCGGCACCGCTGCTGCCGCCCGCCTGCGCGGCGGCGGCGGCAGAGGAGGGCTTGAGACGCACGACGAGGCGCGAACGCTTGGCGCCGCTCGCCGCCACGTCGTCGTCGTCGCCGCCGCTCGAGGGACGCTTGGGCGGCATGAGGGGTGCGAGGTGGTGGTGCGGAGCGAAGATGCGCGAGCTGCCGCCGGCGCGCCATAAGCACGCCGCACGGGCGTCGTGCCGCGCGTGCGCGGCCGCGGCTCGACTGCGAGGAGCTCCCTCAACCTCGTGGCCTCGCTCTTGGCTGCCATGACCCTCGCCGCCACTCTGCGCACGCAAGGCCCCTCTCTGTCTCCGACCCTCTGCTGTCTTGCTCTCGGTCGCGCACGCACCGCTTCTAGCCACTGTCTTGGGTCACGCAGCCCACAGCCAAGCTGCCTCACAGTCTTCCGCCCCGGCCCTCGCTGGCGCACTCGGTCACAGAGGATTCACGGCTAGGGTAGTATGTCATGACGGGTATCTACGAAGAACACACGGACCAACTGTCATCGCCGCGTATCCGTCTCGTGGCTCGGGAAGCGTGGCCCCTGGCCACGGGACGGATGCACGACGAAGACGCCCGTCTCGTGTGGCTTCACATGCGCAGAGAGTGGTGGGTGACGGCAAAGAATGACGAGGTGCAGTGAATGATGAGACGTATGCTGGACGATGGAGGTGCGAATGGCGTGGACGGCGTGTCTGCCGATGAGAAGAAGAGGGCGAAAGTGTCAGAGGTGTGCTAGGCTGCAGCGCGGTCCTCGGGTGAGCGCAAGGCTCAGCACTCACCGGCTAGCGAAGCCCCGATCGATGCGATGGCTGTACCGCACTTGCCTCTCCTCGTCGGTCGACGGCGGACGGAGGGCGAGGAGGAAACCGCTGTCAGCTGGAACAGTATCATGAGAGCCTCGAAATCGCGGGGCGAGCTAGCATGAGCTCGGCCCGATCGCGAGGCTGTGATGATACTCGTCCAGCTTCAGTGTTCTCCTCCTCGCCCGACGACGACGACGGGAGTGCGCATCGAGAGTAGACGGTCGGCGAGCTGGCGGTGCATCGTCACACGAAGAGCTTGCACTTGGCGGAGAGACGATGCCGAGAGCGACTTGATCTTGAGCTTCTTCTAGTCGACCGACGCACGCGCGCTGCCGCCTTGATCTCCTCGAGCTCGCCGAAGGACGCCGCACAACAATGTAGAGCAGCACTGAGCCATCGCGATGCTGCGTGAGCCACGCAGGATCGCAATGGCGCAGGTAGAAGCCAAGACTCGAGTCTCCGACACTCTACTAAGTTGCGCAGCGCACTCAGACGCGCTGAGAGCGCGATCCAGGAGCGACGAGGAGGAGAGCGACCCATCCTCGTGCCGTAGGAGTTGAGCCCACGTTGCGCGACGTCGACAGGTGCTGGCAGCGCTCCTAGCCATCGATGGTGAAGACGGTCAAGAGCTGCTACAGGTCCGGGCGCGACGAGCCCGAGCTGCAGTAGGTCTTCGCTGTCGCGGCGATGGCTTGGAAGCGCTGCCTGCACCCCAATCTTGCGCGGCGTCGACGAGGAGAGCGAGCGATCGTCGGCTGGTAGCTGTGCGACGTCGACAGGCGCGCTACGGCGTCCTGACACCAGCTTGTTGACGAGGAAGAGCTATGACAGCCCCAAGCCATGCAAGCTCGGGCTGCAGCAGGTCTTCGTCGTCGAGAGACGCGGTCAGGCGCGGTAGCAGCGCCTCATTCTTGTCCGGCGACGAAGACGACTAACGAAGCGCGCTGCAATTCGAGTCGACGTCTCTCTCTTGCACGCCATAAGCGCAAGCTCGTCGTATGACGACGAGCTGCACGCACGGCACGCAAAAAGGGACGCGCTTGAGCTGCAGCCTCGCTCTAGTCGCGCGGCATGATGGGACGCGCCGAGAGCTGCTCGAGATCGTCCGGCGACGACGAGGAGAGTAACGAACGATTCGCGCTGCAACTCGAGAAGCGCTCACGAACAACAACGTCGCACGCGCAGCTCGTCGACATGCGACGAGCTCGCGTGCGGCGGTGACGTGCAGAGTTCCTCTCGAGTTGCGCGGCGTGCTTGAACGCGCCGAA
Organism: Tilletiopsis washingtonensis; assembly: GCF_003144115.1. Classification (NCBI taxonomy): domain Eukaryota; kingdom Fungi; phylum Basidiomycota; class Exobasidiomycetes; order Entylomatales; genus Tilletiopsis; species Tilletiopsis washingtonensis. The sequence goes on from NW_020312025.1 coordinate 247,670, forward strand.
AGCTGCTTGTCATCGTCCGGCGGCGACGAGGAAGAGGACGATGGCGAACGACGGCGCAGCAGCTCGAGTTGCAGTCGCCATCTTCGTCGCTGCACGCGCAGCTCGTCGGCACGCGACGAGCCTGCGCGCAGCGATGAAGAGCCCAACGACTCCTCGAGTCACAGCACCTCGTCTCTAGCTGCGCGGCGTAGTTGAAGACGAAGAGAGCTGCTGATTGTCGTCCGGTGACGACCAGCATGATGGCGAACGATCTGCATCCTGTTCGAGAAGAAGTCGACGTCGTCACCGCCGCACGCGCGACTCATCGAGGTGCGATGAGCCCGCGCGCAAGGCGGCAATACATCGAGTCTCATCTCGAGCCGCAGCAGCTCGTCGTCGTCGTGGTGCGGAGTATCGAGGCGCGCTGAGAGTTCTTGATCGTCCTCGGCGGTCGAAGGAAGACAGCAACGAAACTTGATGCAGCTGCGCTGCGTGGCAGAGCATCCTGCAGCTCGAACTGATGCCGCTTTCGACATCGCAGCGTGAGGACTCGTCGCAATGGCTTTGCGAAAAGGCTACGCGCTACGGTGAAGAAGGCGTCCTCGTCTCGAGCCGCAGCACCTCGTCGTTGTTGCTTGCGTGTCGGGCTGAGGCCCGTTGAGAGTTGCAGATCGTCGTGCGGCGGCGATGAGATGAGACAGCTGCCGGCATGCATGGCCCTGAATAACGAACACGCTGGCCGTTGGCGCTGCCGCGTTCAGCGTGTTCGAAGGTCCAGCTCCATGCAGGCTGGCAGCAGTCTGCCCTCCCGGCGACCGTGACGTGCGATGAGGCCGCGCTGGGCAGAGTCGACGGCTTCGCGCTGGTCGAGCGGCTGTCGTCGCGATGCTCTCGTTCGCGGCCTCGACGTTGCCGGTCGACGACACGCTCTCGGCTGCGCACCCGTATGTCAGCTGCCGAGCGCCGTAGCAGCCAGGCATGCACACTCACCGGAGGAGAAGATGGCCTGAGCGGGCGCAACGTCGTTGACGATGCCCGACCAGCTCGGCGAAGGCTGCAATGACGTGCGCTCGTCGACGACACACACTCGTCTGCGACAGTGCTGTCAGCTACTCATCCCGGAGCAGGGTCGTGTCGTGCACTCACCAGGAGCACACGAGGCGCAGGCGGCCGACAGCCGAACAGCGATGACGAAGGCGCCATGGAGTGGAGGCGGACGGGCATGAGGAGAGGTGCAGGGTGCTGGGCTGCTTGGCTGCCGCGGCGTGCCTCGCGGCCGCCTGGCTGCGGCGGCTTCGGCGCGAGGCCAAGACAGCGCGAGCGAGGACGGCGCCGGCAGAGCGGAGTGGTGGAGCGAAGGCAGGATGGGTGCCCGATCGAGGCGCGCGCTTTTGGCCGTGCGTGGGCGTGGCGCGCGCGGGCATGCGGCGGGCGGTGCTGCTCCCACGCCGTGCAGCGCGCCCATTCGCCGCCGAGGCGCGCGCCTTGGCTCCACTCCACCTCCTTGCCCCTCCTTCTCGCTGTGCCGCCTCTCTCCTTCTCCTCCCCCTCTGCTCGCTCTGCGCCGGCTCGCACGCAGCGCGCGCACGCCGCCGCCGCCATGTCGACGACGTCGTGCATGTACAACGCCTCGCGCGCCACACGGCAGCTGCTCAAGCGCTACCGCGCGCCCATCTATGCGCCCTCGCTCCGCATCCACCTCTTTGCCGGCGCGTGCTGGACGTTTGAGGGCGCGGTACGTGGGGCATGCAGCAGGCAGGTACAGGCACACACTGATGCAACTGCGATGCGCAGAACGGCATGCAGCTGCCTAGCTCGCCGATGCGCGTGAGTGGGCCACAGCGCCAGAGGGCAGGCCACGCACGTCCACTTGGCTGACCCCATGCCGGCGCAGGGCTTCCTCGAGTACGTCAAGAAGCAGCGCATTCCCTGCGAGCTGCTCGAGGTGCTCCACGAGGCGCGCGTGCAGTTCTTCGAGGGTGCGTCTTGCGGGCGGGCGTGTGTGTGCAAGCCGGGCACTGGGGCTGCCCATCTGCTCACGTGTTGACCCCGCCAGGCACGCTCATCGTCGAGATCCACGACCATCGACCGCCCTCCTCCTCTCCTCTCCAACTGCCCTCGCCCTCACAGGCCAAGTACGGCTTTCTCTCGCTCTCTTCCTTTCCCGCCGTCGCTGCACAGGCGGCGGCGCCGGCACCAGGCACGCTGGCAGAGGTGTACCGCGTCGTGCTGTGGCCCAACGACGAGAGCCTCTACACCGACTTGCGCAACTGGGATCGCCGGGAAGAGTGCAACTGGAGCGACGATGAGGTGGCAAGGGTCGAGGCTGGCGTGCTGGTGAGCAGCTTCCTCCCCTGCAGTGCGCCTGCCTGACGTCTCGTGGCCGCGCTGATGCCGACATTCTTCAGGCATTGACGACGCCGCCTCTCTGTCTTGACCCCGATCCTCACCTCGCGCGCATCGCCAATCTCATGCTCAACGCCACGGCCGCTCCCTCTTCATTACCAAGCTCACATTCCTCGGGCACCACGCTCATCCCTCTCGATCACGCCTCGGCCTCCGCGCCCGTCGAGCCGGCGGCACCTGCGCAGGACGGGGAGCAAGAGGAGACGCAGCACGGCGGCGCGTTGAAACGCCGTGCGCCGGGCAACTCGACGGAGCTGGAGGAAGAGGCAAGGAAGAGGAGACGGAGAGAGGAGATTATGCGCTTCATGGTGCGCTCCAGAGAGGCGGGCAAGGAGATGGGCAATCAGGGCGCATTCAGAGCTGGGTGAGTACGGAGCTGCGAGGGGGTTTGGCGAGAGGGGGAGCATTCGTGAGAGCCTTGTGGCATGGCAGCTGTGCTGCGACAGTGCCGTGATCGCTGCAACTGGACGGCATGCTGTATGCGGCGCGGAGAGGGCCGCCCAGGCAGGCCTGAGACCTTGCTGATCCCGCACTGACACGCCTCGTCGCAGCTTCGAGCGCATCTCCTTCATCGAAGGCTGGCGAGCGCGCAAGATCGCGGCCGAGACGGCGGCTGCTGGCGGGCCCGTTGCGGCCATCGCGGGCGCCAGTGGTCCTGCCGCCGCCGCGGCCGACGAGGCAGGCGAGACGAAGAAGCCCGCGAAGAAGAAGAAGAAGACGGCCAAGGAGAAGGCGGCGGCCGAAGAGGAGGCTGCGGCCGCCGCGGCCGCCGCCGCAGCAGCAGCTGCTGCTGCAGCCAAGGAGGACGAGGCCAAGCCGGCGAAGAAGCTCTCCAAGAAGGCAAAGGCCAAGCTGGAGAAGGAGACGCGCGAGCGGGAAGAGCGAGAAGCGAAGGAGAAGGCAGAGAAGGAGGCAGCCGAGGCTGCCGCCGCTGCAGCCGCTGCTGCATCTACGCCGGCGCCCAAGAAGAAGGGCAAGACGAAGAAGCAGCGCGAGGCCGAGGCTGCGGCTGCAGCGGCAGCGGCTGCGGCCAAGGAAGATGAGGTCAAGACTCCAGCTCCTTCGGGCCCGCGCAGCTCAGAGGCGCCGGAATCGGCCAGTGCCAAGAAGAAGACGCCTGCGTCGGCAGCGCCGAAGAAGGTGCCGCCGAGCAAGATGCCCAAGGCCAAGAAGGCCGCCGCCGCTGCTGCTGCCGCTGCTGCAGCTGCGGCTGCCGCTCCGGCATCGACGACGAGCGCGACGATGCCGGGCTCCAGCAACGCCGCCTCGCCTGCCACGACGATGGCCGGCACGCCGCAGATGGCCTCGCGCATCCCGCCCGGCGCCGCAGGACACATGGGCACGCCGCTGCAGAGCCAAATGTCGCCGCCGCCGCCGACGCACTCGCAGCAACAACAGCAGAGCCAGCCAGGGCAGCACGGCGCCATGCCCTCGGCCGCTCCGACGCCCCGCAGCATGCATGGCTCGCCGCCGCAGAGTGCGGCCATGATGCCGGGCCTCAGCATGCAGCAGCAACAGATGCAGGCTATGGCTGCGGCCATGGCGCAGCAGCAACAGCAGCAGCAAAACGGCCAGCAGAACTATGCGCAGATGCAGCAGCAGCAACACTCGATGGCGCAGCATCTCCAGCAGCAGCAACAGCAGGTGCAGCAGCAGCAACAGCAGCAGCAGCAGCATCACACGCCGCAGCAACAATCTGCGCAGCCGCCGCAGCCTCGTCCGACGGGCGCACAGCAAATGACGCCGCAGCAGCGCGCGCTCATGCTCTCGCTGCACCAGCAGCTCAACGCCAACAACATCCACGGCGGCATGGCCAGTCTCACCGACGCGCAGAAGCACGCCATCATGCAGCAGGCCGTGCTGGCCAGTCGGCAGATGCAGGCTCAGCAGCAGCAGCAGATGCAATCGCAGCAGCAGCAGCAGCAGCAGCAGCAGCAGCAGCAGCAGCAGCAGCAGCAGCAGCTCGGTCAACAAACTCCGCAGCAGCAGAGTCAAGGCCAAGGCCAAGGCATGCCGCAGATGAACGGCCAGCTGCTCGGGCAGAACGCGCTCAACGGCGGCGCCTTTTCGATGCAGTCGTCGCACTCGCAGCAGATGCTTTCGCTCCAGCAGCAGCAGCAGCAGCAACAGCAAGCTGCGGCGCAGTATCAGGCGCAGCAGCTGCAGCAGCAGCAGCTTCTGCACAACCTCGGCATTCCTCAACATCTGGGCACGCCGAACGCGAATCAGCAGCAGCAGCAGCAGCAGCAGCAGACGCAGCAGCAGCAGATGCAGAACTTTGCCGCGTTGATGCAGCAGCAGCAACAGCAACAGCAACAGCAGCAGCAGCAGCAGCAGCAGCAACAGCAACAGCAACAGCAGATGGGCATGCAGGGGCAGAACGGGCAGATGAACCTCGGCGATCCGCTCGGCATGGGCATGAACTGGAACAACAGCCTCGGCTGAGCGGGGCACACGCGCACTGCGGTCGTTGGCGTCTCTTTCATCTCGCACATGCTGCCCACCATCCTGGCTTGCGCTGCATCCGTCTCTCTCGTCTTCCTGCACGCCATACCCCTGTAGCATTACTCAGCTGTTCCGCAATTGTCACGCACGCCATCTTCTTGCCGCATTTCCTTGGGCGAGCAGCCGCGACACGTGTTGCGCTGCGGGATGCCTGCCTCTACGCAGCCAGGCATGCCATGGCATTTGCGTCTCACAGCTCTTGCCTTGGCTGCGCTGCATCTCTAAGTCGCCGCGTCAGGCGATCCCAGCCGCTCGTGCGGAAGACGCTGTGCGTCGACGAGGCCGCGTCGGCGTCGACTGCGGCTCCAGCGGGCGAGCGCTGCGGCTCCATTTCAAGTGCCGGGGCCTGCGCATCGGCAGAGTCGTGACGCCGCTCGACGCCGCGACGGGAGCTGTACCACTGCGGCACGTTCCACGCCAGCCCGGCGAACATGACGCCGAGCCAGAGCAGCAGCTCGGTTGCGTAGATGGCGATTGAGGCGGCGGAGAGCGGGCGCTCGAGCAGAACTGGAGTGGAGCGATTGTGAGCGAGTGGCTTTCACATGGGGGCAAGAGCGGCGCGGCTGACCCGAGAGCAGCGAGAAGAGATCGCCGCCGGCGTCGAGAAAGACGAAGCCCCACGAGATGCCCCGCACGGAGCGGTGCTGGTACATGTCGACGTAGTGCCTGGTTTCCACAGCATCAGCATGCGCTCTCGGTCGAGGAGGCGTGTCAGACACACCGGCCTACGCCAAGCCCTAGCCCCACGGCGGCTAGGATGGCCATGGCGAGGATGAAGCTGCTGGGCACGCTCTGCGCGCCGTACTGCGCAAGGGGGGCTTCAGTGGCCGCTCGTGTTGAAGCGCAGGGGGAGTGCTCACTCGAAAGCCACAGACAAAAGCCACCTCGATGCCGCCGGCGAGCGCCATGAGCGCGCCAGTGACGCTGAGCGTCTTGAGCATGCTCCACTTCTGTCTCCGGCCATGCAGCGTGAGCTGCTGCGGCGCTGCAGGCGCAGCTCATGGCTACGCACATGTCCGAGATACATGACCTGTGCCCATGTGACTGCGCGTCCATGTCAGAGCCTGGGCGAGTGCAGCTCTCGATTCGCACGCACCGAGCGAGAGCGCCGTGAGGATCTGGGCCTGCACCTGCAGCGCGACTGATGGCGCTCGGGTTCAGCACTTGCGGGCCGCTTCGCACCGGCTGAGCCAGCGTACCATTGAGCTCGGCGAGGATGTTGTGGATGCCGAGCGGCAGACCAGCGGCGGCCCAGAGAAGCATCATGCTCGGCTGCAGGCCGCGCGTGTGGCCCCGACGCCAGTTGAGCCATCTGTCGCGCCACGAAGCGGTGTGAGCGGGGGTGCGCCAAGCTGCCGAGACGGCGCCAGCGCCAACTGACATTTGCGCTGGCAGACAGGCGTCCACGTCAGAGGTCAGGAGGCGCGCCGAGAGGTGGGAGGCAGCTCACGCAGGAGTTGGACGGACCAGAAGACCTGCCGGCCTCACGGCTGTCAGCGCGCGACGTCGGAGCAGATCTGGCCCACGCTCACGGCGCCTAGCGTGCCGAGCACGTTGACAGCGACGGCACGGCCGGCGTGTGGGGTGTTGCCGGTGCCTGCGTCGGACATGGCAGGGGGAGCGAGAGGGGTGAGGTGGAGTGGGAGCAGGCAGCGTCCAGCGCTGGTGCGCGCCGCAGCCCCGTGCCCAGCCAAGGGCCGCTCGCAGCGCAACGCCGCCGCTGTGCCTTGCCCTGCGCAGGCGACTCGCGCCGAGCCGCCCCTCGTCCGATCGACGCTCTGCATGCGCTAGCGTCCGCCTGGCCGGCGGACCTGCGGCGCGGAAGGGACACGAGGTGAGGCGCTGCTCTGCCGCTCTGCGCTCTGCCGCAGAGGGTCCTCGCACGGCCGAGGCCGCATGCCGCCGCTCAACGCGAGACAGACGCCGGGCCGCGCGGCTTCTTGCGCGCCGAAGGTGCAGCGCCAAGGCCGCGCTTTGCGTCCCGCGCCTGGGACGCCTCGCTGCTCCTCTGCCGCACGCCCGAGAGAAGGCTCGCTCGCATAGGAGCGACGTGCAGCAGCGACGCACAGAAGAGGCAGCGCTGCGCCATCGCAGGCCTACTGCACCTCAGCGCTGGCCAGGGGCAAGCATGCACAGCGGCCATGGCTGGACAGGCGCGTGCAGGGCCAAGCACGGCGAGGCGCGCAGCTCGCCCAGCGTGACGCGTGGTGCGTCGTCGTGGCGTGTGGCCGCTCCGGGGGAACGCAGCCAGATCAGGCACCCATGGCCGTGCGCGGTGGCTGCTGGGCTGCGCTGGGCTGGTGCTGGACCGACGTCGGCGGCACTGCGGCGCCGCTGCCTGCGGCTCGGCGGCCTGCTCCCGCCGGGCGGCAGGCGGCAGGGTCGGCGGCCGCGAGCGCGTCCCGCTGCGGCAGCGGAGGCGGGAGCAGCGATCATGCTGCCTTGTGCTGCACTGGCCATGCGGTCGCGGCCCTCGCAGGCCCTCGCTCAGCCTTCGCAGCTACATAAGGGCGGCCATCGCGCAGCTGTCAAGGAGCGGCACCCCCACCTTCTCCTCCACACCCCCCACCTAGCCGCCTCCAACACCATGTTCCTCCGCACCTTTGCCGCCCTCGCCGCCGCCCTCGCGCTCGCCAGCGCCTCGCTCGCGCAGCCCGCCGCGCGCAGCGACCTCGAGAGCCGTGCGCCTCCGTGCGTGCGACAGAAGGCATGCCCTCGCGGCGGCCTCGCTGACCAGCGTGCCATACAGGGACCTGCAGGTCTGGGTCACGTCGAGCACCGACTTCGTGCGTTGCCCGACCGCGTCGCCATCGCCTCTCCATGCTGACACCTGCCTTGCCCCCCCCCCCCAGTGCGTCATCCTCCCGCGCGCCAAGTACAGCACCATCGGCGACAGCGAGTTCCCCGGCGGCGCCAAGAGCTACTGCACCAAGCGCTACGACAGCAGCCAGGGCAAGGCGAGTCATCTGGCTCGTCACCCCCGCCGCGTCCCTCGCTGACCATCTTCTCTCAGGTGCCGGCCAAGTTCTTCACCAGCGGACCGTTCGTCTCCAAGGCTCGCGGCAAGTCGGGCGGCCGCCAGGTGCAGCTCACCGGCTGCATCAATGCCAGCGCTGTGCGTGCCGCACCATCCTCGCCATGCTTGTCGCCGTGCTGATGCCTCTTCCGCAGAGCCCGCGCCTGCAGCCCAACGACGGCGGCGGCCAGTACGACAGCGCGCCCGGCGGCACCGACGGCAAGGGCAACCCGGCCGGCTCCGTCTGCCTCGGCTACAACCACTACGTGCAGATTGTCGAGCCCGACGCGAACCGCATCTGCATTCGGTGAGGAGCGGCTGCCGATCGCCGATGCAGCCCTTGCTGACGCTCGCGCTCCTCAGCTGCTGCGACAACCAGTCCGACTGCCCGCTGCAGTTCGACACGGTGCGTGCCGGCGCATCCTCTCCTCGACGACACCTTGCTGACGCCCTGCTCGCCATCCTCAGTCGGGCTGCAAGAAGATCATTCCCGGCCGGTGCGTGTTTGTGTCGTGGTCGTGGAGGGGAAGGAGAAGCGCGTGCCACGCTCGAGGCGGCACACATCCTTCCCGTTCAGTGACTGACCCTCCTCCTTCCCACAGCTACGACGGCTGCTAGTCGCCTCGCCTCTCGGCAAGCACGTGCGCCGCCAAAGCCGCCTCGACCCCAACCTCGTCTTGAGCCCGCTTCGTCCGCCCCTCTTCGCCACGTTCCGCCTTTTCCAGCCCATGACACTTTACTCACCCACGCCGCCCTCGCGCTCTCGTGCCTCCTGACCCAGCTTGTACTCCTACTCCTTGTCACGTCTGCGCTCGCATCCGCAATGCCGCATCGTGTCTTGTCGCGCTTCATGCTAGCCTGTTCTGCATCTTGATTGACGGTCCGGCGAGCCGGTGGCGGCCGTGCAAGTGCCGCACCGGATGCGTTGCCGCCGGGTCGCCGAGAGGGACCCTGCCTCGGCATCTCGCTCGCCAAGCTTCAGAGCTTCAGAGCTGTCGTGCAGGCTGCGTTCGGGCGATGCACCAGCACGGTCCGTCGCTGCTGCTGTCGTGCACGCCTCTTACTCGACTCTCGGACAAAGCTGGCTCGGCATGTGAGCTCTTTCGCTGCAGCCCGTCTGTGAGCCGCGGCTGCGTCGCAAGAGTGGCGCTGCGCTCGCGGCGTTGGAGCGACAGAGAACCCTGTCATGGGTCAGGGGTGCTCGACAGCTCGGCAAAGCTTGGGCAGAGCCGAACAAGAGCGCTGTCTGTCGCCACACTCGCCACTTGCTGTATTCGAGCGTGCTTGTCCCGCGACCTCGAGAGAGGTGCTCCATGAGCCTGCGCAGCAAGAGAGTCCAAGCGCAGGGCCGGCAGTCGCGGCTCGGCTCAAGATGCACAGCCTGGTGGCGTGCCGCATGCGCCTTTTCTCTCTCTCTCCTCGCTCCTTCACGCCCGCAGAGCCAAGCATCCAACCTGCAAAACGCGGGCCATCACAGCTGCCGACGGCCGACGCGGCACGCAAGCTCGACGCAACCCCAGCATCCTTGACTGCGAGGCCGGCGCTCCAGCGCGCCTGAGCTGCTCCAGCATCCAGCGCCAGCCCTGAAGGCTCACGATGCGGCCATTTGTTCGACGCGGGGCGGATGCGCAGCACAGCCTGCAATGCCGCTCACCTTGGCTGTTGCGCATCTCCCTCTGCGAGTCCTGCCGCTGTCTCTCCTGTGCCTCTGCTTCCCGCTCTTCTCTGACGCTGAGCTGTCTGGCTGCGTAGGGCGCGAGATGCATGCTAGCTCTGCGCTCTGTTCGCTGCGTCGCGCATGCTGAGGGGACGAGTGATTTTCGCATGCACGTCTAGCCCGCAACGCTGGCCGAGGCAGCGTGGTGGGCCGAGGCAAGAGTTCGCTGGGGGGCGCTCAGTGCGTGGACGCGCTGGCATGCAGCGTGCGGCGGGGCATTGGAGGGGTGCGGGTGCGGGATGGAGAAGTGACGGCGTCACCCCGCATCTGCCTGTTGCGCTGCGTCCGCGCCGACGGGCCGCGCTTGGACCGCTGCGGCGAGGCGGCGACCTCGCGCGACGCTAACGCGGAGCAGACGCCGGCGTGCAGCCGCGAGCTTGGAGCGCGCGACATGGCCTGAGAGACGCGCACCTCGCATCTGCCTCTTGACGCTCCAACGCTTTCCTGGGCCGAGGTTTGCGGGGTAGCGGCTGGGCTAGCGTGTGCGCCTGCTCGCTGCGTCGGGCTCGGGGAAAGCAGCGGCAGCAGACAGGAGAGACACGCGCGCCGCTCCGCTGCCGACACGCTCCGCCACGGCCTCGGGCATGGCGATGCTCAGCGTCACGCCGCGCATCGGCGCAGCGTCCGAGGCCGCCAAGAGCCAGCAGACCCCTGGGTGGTGCGGCCGAGAGCGGAGCGGTGGTGGCGTTGAGGCTCAGACGGCCCCAGAGAGGCGCCAGCACTCTCTCTCCGCTCGCCGGATGAGATCTGGCGCCCTTCGTCTGAGCCCCAAGCTTAGCCTCGGCAACGCAGCCGGCGGAAGCGGGCGCTCGTCGGCGGCTCCGTCTGCACCAGCTGCCGCTCTGCCGCTCTGTGCTGCAGTGCAGATCAAGAGCGCAGCTCGCACCTCAACGGCTCGGGCACCGGCCGTCGGCTGCGGCTGTGACGGGTCGCTGCTGCGCAATGCGCGGCCGTCTGTTGGGGCTCCGCCGCTGCGAGCGCTGCGTCATGAGCATGGAGCATGCCAGGAGCAGCGAGCAGCTTGCCTGCCCGAACCCTCCGCGGCAATGCAGAGCGGGCCGGCGAATGGACCGCTGCTAGGCTGCGCCTGTGGCCACCTGGATGCTTGGACGGGCCTCATGCTCGACCTCGTGCGCCCTGCACGCTGCGAGATGCGCCGCCGGCTGCTGCCACTGGCGACGGCTCGGGCCCCGAGAGAGCAGCGCACAGCCGTCAGGTGCCGTGCCACCAAGTCAGCCAGCAGCGGCGCGTCCATCCCCAATGTCTTCTAGCGGCCCAGCACACACGTCGAACAAGGCCGCTCCGCTGCGGCCATGACGCCGCTGCGACGCTCTAGCTCACTCTTTTTCGACGGCCGGCCACTGACAGTAGGGTGCTCGGCGTGCGAGGCAGCTCGCACGGAGAATCCTGTGAGCTCGGGCAGTCGAGTTGCAGCGCTGCACCTCGCCTCCCCCCGCATTCGCATCGGGAGGACCAATGGCACTGCCCCGCATTTCGAATCCTCGGCCAAAGCTGAGCTGCTCAGGATGCAGCAGACCCTCCTCGTCTTGCTGTCGACATGGAGAAAGACGCTAATGCTCGGCCACGAGGAGTCTTGGCCTCGGCCGGACAGGCAGCGCAATGGGCAGCCGCAGAACGCGTGCTGCACCCCGTCGTTGCCCCCTTGTGCAGTCTGCCGCCTTCTCCGATGCACTAGGGACGCTCACAACGGGCCCGTCAACAGCACGGACGTGCAGTGGCGTGCTCGAGCACAGAGAGACGGGAAAGGCATATAAGGTAGGGCCTCCGGAGGCTGTTTGCTTTCTCGCCACTCACCCCTCCTCCTCTCCCTCCCCTCAACATGAAGTTCGCCGCCTATTCGACACTTCTTGCTCTGGCCGCCTCTGGCGCCGCCGCCTTCCCCGCCGCCACCATGCGTGCACTTGCCGAGGCTCGCGCCAACGCCTTCGAGGGCCTGCCGCGCGAGTTCGTCGAGCGTCAAGGCGTCGGTCTGCCTCCCGTCTCTGCGTGTGAGTACATGAAGAGAGACTGCAGAACATGTTGCCATGAAGTTAACCCTAAAAAATACGCAGTCCCAGACAACTTTGGCTTGCCTCGTGCGCCGCTTTCGCAACAGCCTTTCGATGCAAAGCTGCAGACGATCAGCCTCTCCGGCGAGCACGAGTGGCGCGCTCCGGGCCCCGACGACCAGCGCGGTCCTTGCCCGGGCCTCAACGCAGCCGCCAACCACGGCTACCTCCCGCGCGACGGCATCGCCACTCGCGAGACGGTCATCAACGGCCTCCACGAGATGACGGGCCTCAGCACCGACGCTCTCGTGTGTGAGTATTATCCTGCGTGATGGCGGAGGGCGCGGGGACCCGCGAGGTCGGGAGCGCGTGACCTCCGACGCGTCGCGCCCAACCTCTCCTCCCCATCCCCCCCTCTCCCGTCCTCTCCTCCCAATTCTGCTCCCAATTCTTCGCCACACATAGCTGATCGTCCTTGACCACCTCAGTCCTCGAGACGACCACCAGCTTCTTCGACGGCGACCCGGTGTCCGGCAAGTGGTCCATCGGCGGCCGCACCCCCAAGTCGGCTCTCCTGGGTCCCCTCCAGAACGCTCTGCTTGGCGAACAGAGCGGAATTTGCGGATTAGGACATTTGAAGAGCGAAGGTAGGTCCTTCGCACTGGCGATTTTTACCCTGGGTCGTCGCTGAGTTGTCGCTGACGCTCTTCTCCAGGTGACGCGTCCATCACGCGTGGCGACTTCCTGCAGCCGACCGGCGAGAACAGCAACTGCCGCTCGTACCCCAAGTTCTTCAAGGAGCTCATCGATCTTGCGCAAGAGATGAACGGCGACAATGAGTACAAGGGCCAGATCACGCCCCGTGTCATGGCCGAGCACCAGCACCGCCGCAAGCTGCACTCGATTGCCAACAACCCGAACTACTACTCGCCCGCCTTTGCCGGCATTGCCTTCACGCCTGCTGCGCACCACTTCGTCGTCGCCATGATGGCCACGCGCAACGAGACGCAGCCCGAGGGCGTCACAGCCATCCCCGAGCTCATGGAGTGGTTCAGCTACACGGGAGACCCGTCGAGCGTCGACACGCTCACGTACAAGTACGGCTACGAGCGCATCCCGAGCACGTACAAGCGCCGCCACCCGGCCAACCAGTGGACGCTCGCCGACATCGTCGCTGCCGTCGCTCAGCAGGCCGTCGCCTACCCGAGCACGACGGGCGTGGGCGGCAACACCGGCACGGTCAACTCCTTCGCCGGCATCGACCTCGGCGACCTCACGGGCGGCGCCTACAATGCGCAGGCGCTCCAGGACCCCTACAAGCTCGGATGCTTCATCTCCAACACGATCCAGAGCCAGGCTCCCACCGCTCTGCAGGGCCTGCTCTCTGGCTCGCAGCTCCAGGCCGCTCTCGACAGCATCTCGACGAAGCTCAACCCCATGCTCGACCAGAGCTTCGGCGCGTGCACGGCGCTCTTTGGCGACAACCGCAAGCCCAAGGGCCGCACGGAGCGCGACATTGCCGGCAGCAAGTACCCCGGCCTCACGCAGAAGGTCGACGACTCGCGCGCCTACTCGGAGCAGCCCTAAGTCGCGTCTCGCCTTGCTCCTCTCCATTTGTATTTCACACACTGCGCTCGCACGAGCTGCCTCGCATCAGGCCTAATGCTTCATATTCGTACTGCTTCTCGCATGTCTGCTGCTTCGCGAGCTTTTGAAGAAGGTGCTGGCCATGTGCTGCTTCGCATCATAATCGTCGCAGCTCCGCAGCTGGCGCTCGCAGCCTCCGAGAGCACCGAGAGCAGGCGACATCCGCGCCGCCGCGCGCGCCGCCGAGCGCCTCTCCCGCGCTGCTGCTCGCGGCGGCGCCGGCGCGAGGGACTCTGCTGCTCACACCGTGCTCCTGCCTTGCCTCAAGTGAGAGATGCTGCTATATGCGGGACCTCTTCTCGTGCTGCATCTGGGACTCTCGCTGTGGCGGCTGCGCAGTCAGGCGCAGCTCGAGGCCTCAGCTGCGACGTGCGAGGAGCCGCCACGTGGGGCGCTTCCCCAGCCGTGCGCTGCTCCCACGCTTCCCCACACCCGGCACGCCGGCGCTTGCTGCGCCGAGGCGGGCTCCGCTCTTGCTGACAGGTCGCGTGATGGCTGTGTGACGCGCAGCAGCACGGACCCTCGACGTGCGCCGTACTCCACTCCGCCGCCGCTTCTCCTCCCGCCACCACCACCATCAGCAGCACCCAGCAGCAACTTGCCTCACCGCACCTCTCGCATCTCAAAGCCCGCCTCATCGCGTCCGCACTGACATGTCCGTCATGTCCGCCTTCACGCGCCCCATCAACCTCTTCGCGGGGTGAGTGGCGCGTCACGTTGCTCGACGCTGTGGGTGCACAGGTGCGCAGCAGTGACAGAGGCGCGCGCAGCAGCAGTCGTGCGCTCGACTGGACGGGCTCAGTGAGGCTGCGCGGCCATTACGTGTGGCCCTTGCCTCAGCTCCTATGCTTTGCAAGCCACAGCTGTGCTCTCGGCCCTCGACTCGGCGGCACCTGCCAGTGCAGCGCTTCGCAGTGGCGCAGTGGCGCAGTGGCGCTGCACCGACACAGTGCCGCCACGGTACCTCGCTTCTCTGCCACATCATCTCACGCTGAAGCCTGCCCAATTGCAGTGCTGCGCTGCTCACCGGCGCCTACGCCTTCGCACAGCGCCGCTCGGCGCTGCACGCCTCCAGCCTGCCCGGCGGGCGCGACGTGCGTCCCGAGCGCAGCGGTGGAGGCATCTGAAGCGCCTGCCTCGCCGACGCGCGCGGCGCTCCGGCCCTCTAGTTCGCACAAGTCTCTCAAGCTCTGTCTCTGGTCCTTCTGCTCGTCCGTCATCGACTCTCTCTTTCTCTCTCTTGCACCTGTACAACTCCTCTGCAATTCACTCATCCTCCTCATCAGCTGTGCGAGTTTGCAGATGTAGATTCGGGCCGGGCCGCGAGACAGGAGCAGCAGGCAGGCAGGCGCACATGGGGCGCGATGAGTGTGGAGGTGTAAGCACAGAGATACAGAAGAGCAGGGCGAGGCTGAGGTCAAGACGGAGTGTGGGTGATGGGAGCTGATGGATGTGTGGGCGAGACGGCGCTCGCGAGGGCGGGCTATGCAGTTGATGCGCGTGATGATGCGGGAGGTTTGCATGTGTCTTCGAGAGGAGGAGGAGAGAGAGAGGCTTGCTCAGTTAGTAGTGTCGCCGCAGAAGAGGCCTCGCTGCTCAAAAGCCGCGGATGGAGAGCACGTTGCGCACGTCGGACGCAAAGCGCAGTGCATCGAGCACGGGCAGCAGGTCCAGCAGACACTCGTCGTTCGGATCGTGGGTCCAGCCTTCGATCGGAATGCCGTTTGCTGCAGAAGCGAGTCAGCAGGCTGCGTGGCGGCAAGAGGCACATCTGCTACGCACCTGGATTGATGAGGTAGCTCATCGGCGAATTGTCGACGAGGCAGACACGCGAAAGGTCCGTGTCCACCAGCGCCAGGTCCTTGAGGTACGAGCCGTTGCGGTACGTGCAAGCCTGCGAGGCTGCTGCGTCAGCATGTGCGCCACTGTGGCGCTCCTCTGCTCTGCGCACCTCGCGGAACATGCGGCCGCCGATGAGGCCGCGCCCTTGGTCCAGCCAGTCGATGACCGGATCGGCGTACTCTTGCACCGACGCAGTGAAGATGACGACGTGGTACCAGCTCGCGACCTGCAACAGAAGCATAAGCAGAGGCGCGCCATGCTTGCCGCAGCAGCAGCTCACCTTGCGCAGAAAGTAGTCGACGTACGGCCGCTTGTACACGTGGTAGATGACGCTGCGGCCGTCGAGCAGCACCTCGACCTGATGTGGCCTGACGCCGCGCTCTCCAAGACCCAGGCTGGCGCCGAGGCCGTCGAGGCCCAGCAGACTGCCGCCAGTGCTGACCGTCGGCCTCCGCCCCGCGCCGGCACGCAGCGCACTCCACGTCGGCGAGCGGCTGGTGGAGTGAATGAGCGTCTCGTCGAGATCGAGCACGAGCACCTTTGGCGTGTGGTGGATGACGTGGCTCGCTGGTGCGCGTGGAATGCCCCCCGCCAACGGCGCAAGCGTGCCGTCTCGTCGCACCACGCCCTTCTCCACGTCGGGCAATCGGTCTTCTACCTTGCGCGCCTTGGGGTCCTTGGCGAGGTAGGGATTGACGGGGTGCGGGTTCGGCAGCAGGCGGCTCGGCGAAGGCTTCGGCGGCGCAATCTTCTTCTCGTTCTGCTCGTCCGCCGCGATGCCCGCCGCTCGTGCTGCCGTTTCCTTGCGCGCCTGCCGCTCGGCCCGCCGCTTCAGCCTCGCTGCTGCCTCGTCTTCCGTGTGCGGCTCGTTCTCGCTGCTTTCCTCGGCGCTGGCATCTCCGCTGCTCGCGGCTGCTTCGTCGACGAGATTGACGACTCGGCCCTTGACGCCTGGAGTGAGCGGCCTGCGTGCCTCCACGTCCGTGCTGGAAGCAGTCCCGCCAGTCGAATCAGACCGTCGCGGCTTGTTGTCGGGTGCGAAGCGCAGGCGCGGCTCGGCTGCGGGCGGCGGCGTGCTCGGCGCCGGCGCAAAGGCGGGCACGGGCTCCTCGCGGCGAGCCTGCTGCTTCTTCAGATGCAGCAAGTGGAACGGCAGCAGAAGCAGCGCGATGATCGCCCGTCGCAGCGCATCGAGAGCTCTTTGTACGGCCGCAATGGCGCGCCGCACAGTCGAGAGCGGCTGCGATGCCAGCGCGGGCGACTCGGGCGGCGCGGGCGTGTACGGCGGCGGCGGGTCCACAGTCACTGCCTCGGCAGCATCCGCAGACAGCGGCAGCAGCTTCGGATCGTCTGGCGCACCAGCCTCGGTCAGCGCTGCTGCGTCCACCAGCGCTGGCTCGTCCGGAGCCACAGTACCAGCCGAGGACTTCGTCTGCGAGGACGTGCTCGAGCCACTCTGCTCCTCTGCCGAAGACGAGCCGCTGGAAGAGCTCACAGCAGGTCCGACGGGCACCAGCGGATCGACCCTAGATGGCGCTCTCGAGCGCCGCCGGCTGCTGCCCGTCGGCGAGCTTGGCGGACTGCTCATGCGCGACGAGGGCTGCGGGCCAAAGTAGTCGTCCACGCGGCTGGCGAGTGCGCCAAAGAGGAACGACGCGAGACGAGTGCTCTCGCTGCCTTCTCGTCGGCTCGTGGCCGAGGCGCCGCGCGAGTGCTGCAGCAGGCCCGAAGCTGGCGTCGCTGGCGGTGCAGTAGGGTTGTCGTCGTCTGACTCGGGCTCGCCGCCTTCAAAGTCGACCACATCCTCTTCCTCGGCCTGCGACATGCCGACGCCAAGCAGAGCATCTGCCCGCAAGTCGGCCGCCTCCTCCAGCTCGTCGCGCCACTTGCCGAGGCGCAGCGAGCCCGAGCTGGCGCGCCGTGCCAGCGGCGAAGGCGTCACGGGCATAGAGCCGACGCCCGGCTCGAACCAGCCGTGCAGCGGCAGGCCCCACAGACTGGCCCAGCGCGCCGGCGTCGCGGGCCGCGCACTCGTGGCGCGCCGCGTCATGGCGCCGTGAGGCAGGTCCAGTGGACTCAGGCTCACCGCTGGTCCGCCATCGGAGCCGCTGATGCGTGGACCGCGCGAGCGGCCCTCTGGCCTTGATCGCCCAGCAGCGCGACTGGGGCCTGCCTGTGCAGGCTCTGGCGGCGGGGCGGCTTCGGGTGCTGGCGCGACCGCAATGGAAGACTCGGCAGCCGCGGCCGGTTCGTCGGCGGTCGGTGGAGGATGTGCCGGTGTGAGGCCCAAGCCGAGCGCTGCCTGTCTTCGCTCCCGCTCGCCGCGCCGTAGCGAGTAGTCGGACGCCCGGCGCACGACGCGCGTGCCAGCAGCGGCGGTGCCAAGCACCTCTTGCGCTACCTCGCGCTCGTCGGCGTCAGTGACGCTCGTGAAGGCCGTGACTGCGGCGCTGGAGCTGGCGCTGCGTCGGCCGCCACTGCCGCTGCCCTGCGAGACGCTGCCGCGCCGCGACTGGGCGCGCGAGTTGGCGGGCGTCGAGGTGAGAGAGCGCGTGAGGAGCGCATCGAGGTAGGCGATTGAGTTCATCGCGGCCCGGCGATGCGCCGCAGCGACGGCGACGGCGGTGCTGCGGCTGTTGCGGAGATGCCGGTACGGAGGTAGAGGGTGGCTCTAGATGCTGGTGCGCAGTCGCAGCTGGGCGAAGCGCTCCACGCGGGCGAGCTAAGCACGGACGAGGAGAGCAGGGGAAGAGTGCGAGGTGCCAGGAAGCATGGCCCAGGAGCGCGAGTCCGGCAGAGTGAGCAGGCACAGCGATCCGGCGCAAGTATGGCGCGGCGCTGCGAGCTGCCGGGCGCTGTTGCCGAAGTGAGGAACGGGGGAGAGGTGGGTGAGAGGAGAGAGGTGAGAGTGCGAGGCTCGGCGCTTGCCCGGCACCCACGCGGCCGCGCACAACGTGCGGCGCTGCCGCGGCACGATGGGCGCGGCACGGCGCCCGCCCCTCGCCCCGCCGCCAGATCACACCGCACCCCACGCCGGCGTCTACCTCACGCAGGCGCTGCTCCTGCTCTCGCGCAGCAAGCTGCGCAACTTCGCACATCTCGCAGCCTGTCCCGCTCTGATGCTGCTGCGGCGCTTGCTGTACCAGCCGCAGCCGCCTGGCACCGGGCAGGCACGGCCTGGCGCTGCGCCTCGGCATCACCGTCAGCGCACGTCCGCGCGCCGCCGCGCGCGCGCGCGGCGTGGCGCGCGCGCGCCCCGACATGCGGCGCACCCAACTCAGCCGGACGCTGCTTCTTCCTGTCTCGCCCGCGCTGAAGCTCGCCTAGCGACTCGAGCAAGCCTTCCGTCAGCGATCAGAGAGCACATGAGCGTGTTGCACAGCTGGCCCATCGCTGGCTCGAGCCGCGGTGCCGAGCAGCAGCCTCGACCGGCGTCGGGCGTCCCGCTCTCGGCACGGGCAGGCCGGCCAGCAGCGGGGCGGTTCGCTATTTTCCCGCGGCACGCGCGCCCGCCGCGTGAGTCCCTGCCCCACTTCTCGGCGCGCCCCAGCATAGATTCGGGCCATCGGCGGCTTCGATGGAAAGAAGCTCGCGACGAGGGAGCGGCGCTCGAGATGCAGCTCGGGCCACGCGCGCTGCCTCGGGCACCGGACAGCGCCGGACGAGCGTGCCTCGTCTCCGTCTTGCTCCCAGCAGGCGCAGCCTCGAGATGTCAGCGTGCAGGAAGCTCGAGGAGCGCGCAGCCGGCGCCGGCCTGGTGCTGGGGCGAAGTGGAGGTGCGCTGCGCTGGCGATGCACGTGACACTGCCGCGCTGTGGCTCCATGCCGACGGGGCCGCTGCCTCGAGCACCCTCCTTCCACTCCATCACACCAGCGCGCTCAGGCCACTTTCTCATGGCGTCGTCTTTCCGCACTCTGCTGCCCACCGCACGCAGCGCAGCGCGCCTGCAGCCACGTGCGGCGCCTCTGCGCACGCTCAGCACGGCGCCGCATCTGCAAGGCTCGAGCCACGCCAGCACCTCGCGGCATCAACTGTCTTCGACGGTGCCGCATCAGTCGCTCCGACGCACTCGGCAGCACGCAGCGAACTTCTCTTCCTCTTCACGCGCTTTCGCAGCCGCATCCGAGACGCAGAAGGCCTGCCCGACGTGCCACGCCGCCAACCCGCCCGAGGCACTCGTGTGCCAAGACGCAAAGTGCGGTGCACTGCAAGTCGTGCCGCCCGGAGTGTCGCCTTGGCAACTGCTGGGCGTCGAGCGCGGCGCAGCACATGGCTGGCAAGTAGACTTGCCGGCGCTCAAACAGGCATGGCGGAAATGCATGGGCGCAGCGCATCCGGATCGAGCTAGGAATGGCGGAGAGGTGAGTGCAGGGCAGCGTTGCCGATGGAGATGTCTTGCTGCGACAGCCTGCTCGTGGACGAGTGTTTTGCGTCTGGGCTGCGGTACTGATGCACAGTGCACCTCAGCACCAGATACGCCTAGCTGAAGCGCAATCCTCGGCGCTCAACAAGGCCTACGAGACTCTGCGCTCGCCATTGCTACGCGCACACTGGCTGGTGCGTCCCAGATCGGCGTCATCCGCTTGTGCCGCTGCTTATTCTCCTTTGCGCACAGCTCGAAGATCTCGGCGCCGACGTGCCGGCAGAAGACGAGGGCGTAGATGATGCAGAGCTGCTGATGGAGGTGATGGAGCTGCGCGAGGCGCTGGACGAGGCCAGTTCGTCAGAGGCGGTGGACGAGGTTCGCGAGCAGAACGAGGGTGAGCCCCTTGCCTGCGCTACCCGAGGGTCCGCTGACACGCCACAACAGCGCACATCGAGCGGACGATCCAGCAGCTGGGCGAGGCCTTTGCGGCGGAGCCGGTAGACATACAGGCGGCGCGAGAGGGCAGTGTGCGCCTGCGCTACTGGCTCAACATCGAGAAGGCGGCGAAGGAGCGGCTGGACTGAGAGCACAGCAGCATGCCGATGTAGTCAAGTCTCGGACCATGCTAGACTAGCATGGTGCGAGACTTGAAGCGCTGCCCGTCGTGGCGGGTTGTGACAGCGCGCTGCAGTTTGACGTCGCTTCGCAAGGTCGTGCGAGACAGATTGTCTCGCCGCAGCATCTAGCCAAGTCTCGTTAAGGTGCAGCGCTCTGCGCCCAGCTCGCTTCATCCGAGCGTGATCGCACTCAGTCAGAGTCAGGCTGAATGCATGTATCTCTCATCTCGTCGGGGCGCGAGTCGGGTGATGCGCATGGAATCGCGCACGCATCTTGGGTGTGTGTGTCTTTGTGCAACAGGCAGAGAGGGAGGAGGGGGAGGAAAGGTGGCAGCTGGAGGTGGGGAAAGGAGCGGTATCTGTTCGCACAGCGTGACCAGGGAACGGAGGATGGGACAGGAAGTATAAGAGAATGTGGGGCGCCTCGTTCAGAGCTCGTCGGGCGACGGCGGACGGCTGAAGCTGTGGCTGTAGGGCACGCTGTACTGGCTGCCCGCGTCGCTGCGGCCGTCGTCGGTGAGGTGCTCGTCGAAGTAGTGCTGCGCCGTCGAGCGCGGCGTGCGCGGCGTGCTCGACTTGTACGTCATGCCTGCGCTCATGATCGAGAAGGCAATCAGGCCCGTCCAGCCGCACTGGTGCGAGGCGCCGAGGCTGTGGAGAGGGAGACGTCAGTGCTGCGCTCGAGAACGCAAGCCTGTTCCCTGACTCACCCCTTGCCCGAGTTGCCGTCGAAGAACTCGTGCAGCACGACGAGGTTGCGGAAGTGCGGGTCAAAGTCGAGCTTCGGCATGCCGCCGTTGCACGCGCGGCGACCCGCGTCGTCCTGCGAGAAGATGGCGATGAGGCGGTGCTGCAGCTCCTCGGCGACGTGGCTGGCGATGTGGAATCAGCAGGCGCTCTATGGGCGGAGACGGCAGGCGGCTCACCCGAGGTGCATGAAGTCGCCGCTGCCCGTCGGGCACTCGATCTTGAAGTCCTCGCCGTAGTACTGGTAGAAGCGCTGCAGCGACTCGACCATGCTGTGGTGATGTGTGAGCGAGAGCGCAGCAAGACAAGGCGCGACTGCACGCACAGGAAGTTGACGGCCAGCCAGACCGGACCACGCCAGTTGCTGTTGCCGCCGAACATCGGCGATTGACTGGCGCGCGGTGTCAGCACAACGCAGCGTCGCAGCATTTCGCCGCACTCACCTGTCGCCGGACCAGTAGCCCACGCCAAAGTCCTCGCCGCCGACGTTGACGTGGAACGGCTTGTCCTGGTGGTACTTGCTGAGCGAGCGCACGCCGTACTTGCTCAGGAACTCCGTCTCGTCGAGCATGCGCTTGAGGATCAGCTCGAGGCGCTCGCGCGAGACCATCGAGAGCAGGCGGCGCTCGCCGCGGCCAGGCACGCTCATGTTGGCAATGTTGCGCTGCGACATCTCGGGCCGGTTGTCGAGGAACCACTGCACACGCTTGGCGAAGCTCGGGAAGCGCTTCAGCACGCTCGGCTCGAGGGTGAGCGTGGCGTAGCTGTGACGGCATATGTCAGCACACAGCAGAGGCAACACGAACACATCCACTCACAGCGGGATCAGGCCGACGAGGCTCTTGACCGGGATCACCTGGCTCTTGCCGTCGCCCCAGCTGATGGCGTCGTAGTAGAAGCCGTCCTCCTCGCTCCACAGGCTCACGCCCTCGCCCGCGCCGTCGCTGTCCTTGTACGTCATGGCGTCGCTGATGAAGATGAAGTGCTCGAAGAACTTGCTGGCAATGTCCTCGTACGTCGGGTTGTGCTTGGCGAGCTCGAGGGCCATGTTGAGCATGTTGAGCGCGTAGAAGGCCATCCACGCCGTGCCGTCGGCCTGGCGCAGGATGCCGCCCGTCGGCAGCGGCTCGGAGCGGTTGAAGGGGCCGATGTTGTCGAGGCCGAGGAAGCCGCCCTCGAACACGTTGCTGCCGCTCGAGTCCTTGCGGTTCACCCACCAGGTAAAGTTGATCAGCAGCTTCTGGAACACGCGCTCGAGGAAGTCGAGGTCCTCGCGCCCGTACATCTTGCGCTCGATCTTGAACACGCGGAACGTGCTCCAGGCGTGCACGGGCGGGTTGACGTCGGAGAAGTTCCACTCGTACGCCGGCAGCGCGCCGTCGGGCTTCATGTACCACTCGCGCGTGAAGAGGTCGAGCTGCTTCTTGGCGTACGTCGGGTCGATCATCGCCAGCGGGATGCAGTGGAACGCCGTGTCCCACACGGCCGGGAACGGGTACTCCCACTTGTCCGGCATCGAGAGCACGTCCTCCATGTGCAGGTGGCGCCACTCCTTGTTGCGGATGTTCTTGCGCTCCGGCGGCGGCGCCGGCTGGCCCGCGTCGCCCTTGAGCCACTCGGGCTGGATGAACGTGTAGTGCTGCTTGTTCCACAGCATGCCCGCGAGCGCCTGCCGCATGATGTTCTTCATGTCGTCCGAGATGGGGCCCGAGGCGATGCGCGTGTAGAACTCGTCGGCGTCGCGCTGCCGCGCCTCGATGCCGGCGTCGAAGGCCTCGTCGTCGTTGATCGCCGGGTCCTCCTGCTGCGACTTGCGCGTGAGCTTCATGCGCACGACGGCGCAGCCGCCGTTGGCCGGCACGCCCTGGAAGTGGTAGTGCGCCGCGGCCTTGGTGCCCTCCTTGTTGGGGTTCGTGTAGTCGCGCGTCGGCTTCGTGTCCGTCGGCGGCTCCCAGTACTCCTCCTCCTCCTCGACCTCCTCCTCGACCTCGTGCTCCTCCTCGTCGTCATCCTCGGCGCTGTGGCCGTTGGCGCCGTTGCTGCCGTTGAGCGCCTTCTCCTTGGCTGCCTCGGCAGCGCCTGCGGCCTGCTTGCCGGCCGCCTTGGCCGCCTTGACCATGCGCTTGACGGTGCGCTTCACCGTGCGCGTCTTGCGCACGTCCTTCGGCTGGTCCTTCTCGAGGCGGTGCTGCGGCACGATGTGGTCGTGGAAGGCGTCCTTGGCGTACGTCTTGTTGCGGCCGCCGTAGAGACGCTCGAGGTTCGTCTCGTTCTCGGTGAAGAGCAGCTCGGGCGCGATCTCCTCGTCGGAGATGAGCTCCGGCGCGGCACCGCGCTTGCGCGGCGGCGCCGACGGCGCCGGGCTCGTCGAGCAGTACAGGTTCATCGTGTCGAGGTCCTTGTGCGTCGCGCGGATGGTCAGGTCGTCCATCTGCTTGAACTGCGGCTTCTCAGGCTCCTCCTTGGGCCACGACCAGTAGTTCTTGAAGAAGATCTGCGGGATGATGTGCAGGTCGGCCGCCTCGGGGCCGCGGTTGTAGGCGCTGATGCGCACGGAGATGGCCTCCTCGTCGTCGGCGTCCTTGGCGTACTGCGCGGGGCGACGAGCGTCAGCACGCGCCCGCCGTCCACCTTTGCTCGCAGCGCACTCACCTCGACGTAGATGTCCCAGTACCGGTCGTCGTCGAAGATGTCCATGTCGGTGATCTCGAACTCGGCGACGTCGCGGCCGCGGTTGCGCGCCTCGCGCACGAGCTGCTCGTACGGGTACGCCGACTGCGGATACTTGTAGAGCATCTTCATGTAGCTGTGCGTGGGCGTGTTGTCGAGGTACCAGTAGAGCTCCTTGACGTCCTCGCCGTGGTTGCCTGGTGCCACGGCGTCAGCAGTGCGTCACACCTCCTCTCAACACGCCCACACGCACCCTCGTTGTTCGCCAGGCCAAAGAGGCGCTCCTTGAGCATGCGGTCCTTGCCGTTCCAGAACGCGAGCGAGAAGCCGAGGCGGCCGTGGTTGTCGCACAGGCCGGCAATGCCGTCCTCGCCCCAGCGGAACGTGCGGCTGCGCGCCGACTCGTGCGGGAAGTGCGTCCAGGCATCGCCGTTGCCCGAGTAGTCCTCACGCACAGTGCCCTGTGAGAGCATGTCAGGCCTGCAGTGCAGTGGACACGCCACCCGACTCACCCATTGACGCTCAGCGAGGTAGCAGCCCCAGCGACGCCAGTGGCGCTCCTTGCGCGCATCCTCGTCCAGGCGGATCTCCTCCTGCGTCTGCCACGAGCGGTCCGTGGCCGACGCCTCGATGCCGCGCTCAATGGCGCTCGTCGGCCCGCGCCCGTGGCCCATCTCCTCGCTCTCGCCGCTCGCAAACTGGCCGTGCCGCGTGGCGCCCGACGTGGGCGTTGGCGGCGTCGACATGTGCGAGTACGACTTTTGGTGGTACGTCTGTGGGCGCGACGAGTAGTGGTTCGGGTTCTGCACAGGGCGTCAGCGCGCTGCCTAGCCGCACGCAGCACCGGCACCCACGGCGTACGGGCTCTTGTGGCTCGGGTGATAGTCCGGCTTGTGCTCCCAGACCGAGTCGCGCGAGTGGAAGGACGGGCGCGAGTTGGAGCGCGGGCGCGTTGCCTGCTCGGGCGTCGACTCGTTCGAGTCGTTGGATGCCTGCACAGTCGCCTCAGACTCTGCGATGCGACGACAGTGAGTGTGCGTTCTGGGTGTGTGCTGGACGAGGGAACGGAAGACGACGGCCAGACGACGTCAAGGATCGACCGTGCGCGAGATCCTTCCTGGGCCCTGCGATGCTCGTGCCTGCAGCATGGCCGCCGTGCACGGCAGCCGAGGAGCGCCGCACGCCGAGCGCGGCGAACGATGCTATCGTTCGCAGGCGCGCGCGCCGCCTACGCGCGCCCGCATGCACGGCCGCCAGCTCCGCACCGCGGCAGACTGGCCGCGTGCCGCACCCTGCGCGCCCCAGCAGACAGAGATGCACGGCGCTGCACGGCCTGAGCGCCGAGCCAGGCAAGCTTCGCGCCCGTCAAGGCACGGCGCCTGCGAACTCGCGCCGGAGACAGCTCGGACGCAGCATGCAGCGAGCTGCAGCTGCGCCAGGCAGCGCTCCATCGGCCATCGAGTTTGAGCTCGTCGGTCGCACAGATGCTCCTCTCAGGAAGAAGCAGCGGCGAGAAAGACGAGCAAGAGCATTCAAATCGGCCTGGTCCGAGCACAGGCCCCTGACGCTATAAGTGGAGCACTTTGGGTGCTGGCGAGGGGCAGCCGTGCTTCTGTGCATGCTAGGGCTACCCCACGATTCGAATGCGGAGCCCCGTCGGTGCACAACACCGGTGCTCGCCAGCTGTGCAGGCTCGGCGAGCAGCGGGATGTGCGGCGGCAGACAGCCGCAGCGGTGCAGACAGAGAGCAAGAGGTGCGCAAGCTTGAGCGCCAAGGCAGCCCCGGACGGCCAGAAAGCGACAAGAACACGGAGAGCACCAGGAAAGATCTGGCGCTGCCAGAAGCAAGCTGCCTGACGCTGCCGCCGGTGCAGAGCCAGCTGCGACGCAGCACGAGCCACAGCTACGATGACCGCGACGACGGCCACCACACTCGCCGGTGTACTTGGCTCGGGCCACTCACGCTCGCGCTTCTTCTTCTGCGGGTGCTTCTCCTTCGTGCGGTCGGCGTGGTTGCCGCCGCCGGGGATGCTGATGCGCAGGTTCTCGCCCGTCGAGCCGCCGCTGGAGTGGGCGTCGTCGTCGAGCGCACCGTCGCGCGCCGTGGGCGTGCGGCGCCCGTCGGGCTGCGCGTAGTCGGTCGCGTGCGGCGCCGACATGGCGGGCGCGAGGAGGCTCGGGCGGCGCCGGGAAGGAGGACTGCTCAGCGACGAGCAGGAGTGGGAGAGAGGGTGTGAGGGAAGGAGGGTGATGCACGCGGCAGTGATGCTGCGTCTCTATGTGCTGATGCGAGTGCGGCGAGCAGCGAGGGTGGGAGAGGGGAAGCAACGACGGCGAAGCCAGCGGTGCGCGCATCAGGCACGCCCCAGACTGAGACGCACGGCCAGCAGGCAGGCCGGCGGCGGCGACGGCGAGGGTCACGCGCCGCTGACGCTGTCCACGCAGCGCGCCAGCGAATTCGGGCACTGCACCAGTCTCCGCGTGCAGATCGCCCGACAGCCACCAACGCGCCCTGGGCAGGGCCGCTGTCAAGCACAAGGCGCCGTGAGCTTGCATGGCACGAAGCGCAGAACGCATGCTGCTTCTCGCTCACGACCAGAGCTCCGAAGCAGGCTCGAGGGCAACGTCGACAGGGAGTGCATCTTGCCGGCTCGGCCGGCGAAGCATCTGCGCTGGGGTGCGTCAGGCACGGCGCCAGAGCGAGATGGCGCCGAGATCAGCCCCAGCAGGAGTCGAGGGCAGCTGCTGCTGGGAGCGCCGCAGCGAAGGGTCCGCAGGCGTGTCGAACCGACGTTGCGGCGCCGCGCGCGGTGCGCAAAGTCACGCCGCCGCCGGCGAGACTGCCACCGACTCGCAGACCCTTTGCAGCGCCCATCTCGCCGCAGCTCCTTCGCTGTCGAACAGAGATCTGCAGCTGCTTCTAAGTCTCTGGCACGCTTCCGCGCCAGCGTGGGCGGCAAGCGCGGAGCCCCGCTCGCAGGCGGCTGGGGCGGCGTCAAGCTTCGCGCGTCACGCCCCCGCGCGCCGCTCCCAGGTCTATCGTGATGCCCCTCACCCGTCCAACCTCTGGCGCTCTCATGCAGACACAGCTCTATTGCAGCTTCGAGCGGCAGCTTCATCGCTTCCACGCCAGCCATGCGGCGTTGCCCTTAGCAAGGCGCGCGCCCAGCACCTCCTGCTCGATGCTGCAGATGCACCAGCGGCTCGGCTGCGAGCGTTCCTCGACGCCATGCGCAAGCCACTGCGCCAGGAACTCGCGCACGCTCTCCGCCGAGCGCAGCTCGCAGATGACGAGCACAAGGGTGCGCTGCGGCGCCGAGAGCACGTCGATGGTTGCCAGCAGCGCAGGGAAGAGCGAGGGGTTGTAGATGCCTGAAAAAAGAGCGGTCAGACCAGTAGCACTGAAGAGGTTGCGCTGCGGCGACTCACAGTCGGAGGCGAGGATGAGGTCGGGCCACGCCGGCTCGTCTGCATCTGCACTCGCATCTGCACAGCTCGGTCGTTGCTCGAACGACGCAAAGACTGCACGGCGCAGCCTGTCCTGGCGCGCCTCGCTGCCGCTCTGCTGGACCTCAAGCGCCTCGTTCCAGTCCAGAGGCAGAGCGTCCAATCGTCCACCTGCAGACGACTCCCCGCCGAGCGCACTCTGCTGTCGAGCGACGTTGCGCCGTAGCAGCCCTAGCATGGCCTCTTGATCGGTTGCGAGCCACGTCGTTGTGGCGTCTGGAGCTCGCAGCGCAGGGTGCGCGAAGAGCAGCATCGGGAGCACACCGGTGCCGGCGCCGAGCTCGAGGACCCGTGCGCGAGCGAGCAGCTCAGGCTCGAAGAGCGTGCCGATGTCGTCGTCGCATGAGACGGTGCCCGGGAGCAGCGTAGGTGCCGAGAGGCGTCGCAGAATCAGCGAGGCGAGCAGCAGACTGCAGCATGAGCGTGTCAGCGAGTGACGCCGAATGCCCCCCGACCGTAGCGCACCTTGAGCGCCAGACAACGCTGCCGGTGTCGCCGGTCGTCGATCGCAGCGAGGTCACCTAGTCTCAGTCACATCAGCCTCGTAGCTGCGACGGCTGGCAGCACTCGAGCTCACATCTTGCCGCACCTCGACCACGACATTGTTGTCTTCGGCGGACGGCGCGCTCTTCTTGCTGGTCTTCGCTGAGCGCTTGGCTGCGCCGCTTTGCTTTGTCGACTTCGAAAGAGCATCAGAGGCCTCATCCGCGGCCAGCGCCTCGACCTTCACGTCGGCTGAACCATCGCCTTGCAGCGGCACGCTGATGCGCAGCAGGTCTGCCGTGCCATTGACGTAGCCCAGGCCGCGCTGGTCTTGCGGCGGAGGAGACAAGGTGTACAGCAGAAAGGTCTGTTATCGCGATGCATGAGGACGAGCTCGTGCGACACGCC
Organism: Tilletiopsis washingtonensis; assembly: GCF_003144115.1. NCBI lineage: Eukaryota > Fungi > Basidiomycota > Exobasidiomycetes > Entylomatales > Tilletiopsis > Tilletiopsis washingtonensis. Next base: position 275,590 of record NW_020312025.1, read on the forward strand.
TCCTGCTGCCGCACCTACCTCTTCGTCGGCGTCCGTCACCAGCCGCGCCGAGCCGGCGGCCAGCGGCACGAGGCCGTGCGGCGGCTGCGGCAGGACGTCGAGGTCGCCGGAGCCGCCATCGCTCATGCCTGGGCTGAGCTGTCGGCTCGCAGGTCGGGGCCTTGAGGAGATGCAGGCTGGGAGCCTGGCGCTCCTCGACGCCGCTGCAGCGGTGCGGCCTGCCACGGCACGCTGCCGCCCACGTGGCGTTGCCGCGGCGCGGCACGACGGCGCGGGCGGCGCCGCTGCGCGCCTGCTGGCTGTGTGCTGCAGCCGCGTTCCGCCGGCGGCTCGCGTGCCTCTCCCCCGCACTCCCCCCTCTCGAATGCCCGCGCCGCCTCTCTCGGCAGCGTGGCTGCACGGCGAGCACGCCATTGCTCGAGCGACGACTCGTCGGAATCCTCACGCAGCAAGAGCAGAGGCTGGCATTGCCGCCCGTGCAGGTCTGGACGAGCGAATGGCTGGCTGAGGCGGGCGGACGTCGGAGAGCCGCGTGCACGCCGGCTGGCTTTTAATACTCGCTGGCCGACGGACGCAGCGCTGCGCTCTGTGGCGCTCGCTCGTCCGCGTCGAAGCATGCCTGCCGAACGAGCCGCAGCTGCGTGAGATGAGACTCAGCCGCTCAGAGAGCGCATGCTGAAGCAGCGAGCTGCCGCAGGTGCTGCAGCGCCCGAGAGCGCAGCAGCAGAGCATTCGTCGGCCAGCTCGACGACGCCCACGTTTCTCCGCGCTGCGTTGCGTGGCTCGGTCCCGGCGGCATCTCGTGCTGGAGAGGTGCTGTGCCTGCGGCTGCCGGTCGAGCACGCCTTGGACGCGAGCGTCCCCGCACCGTCGGGGCCAGCAGCGGGTCCACGACGCTGCGAACGTGGGCTCCCGAAGCGCGCGCCCGCCAGGCAGCATCTCTCCTGGCGCCGCTGCGAGCCTGCCGCCGCGAACGCTGCACTCTGCTGCGCGCTCCTCGACGCGACGTGCTCCGGCAATCTCGAACATCCAGCCCGCCAACAGCTGCCGCTCTGGCACGCAGAGGCAAGTGTGCTTCGATGTTTGCGTCTGGCCTGGCACGCTGTGAAAGGAGGGCACGGGGTATGTTTGGGCGTGCGAGATGCGCTAGGCCGGCTGCTAATTCGAGCTGGCCGCGTGCCGCGCCGTGCCGCCGTGCCGTGTACCACAGCGAGGCCTCGCCGGGCGTGCCGTGAGCTGCTTGCATGGTGCACGGCCGTCCGGCGCGCGTCGTGGCTTCGACGGCGAGCTTGCTTTCCGAGGCCCAGCCGCAGCCGCTCCAGCATCGCAGCATTACAAACGCAGCGTCGAGCCTTGGGACAAAGGAGGCAGCCCGCGGCACCCAGCACAAGAGGGGATGCCGAACGCTGCAAGGAAGACACAGCGGCGACGAGCGGCACAGAGCATCGGCATCTCGGCGGCCCCCGCGCCTGCGCGCATCTGGCTTCTCTGCCTGCGCGCCCGCACCGCACCGGTGCTGCCGACCCTGACTCCGCCAGAGGCACGTCCTATGCGCCGCCGGCACAGCCAGCTGCAGCGGCAGCCGCTCAGATGCAGCAGCAGCGGAGGCCACGGTGTGCAGCCTGGTGCTGAGGCTGCAGCCACGTTCCCCCGGGCGCCAGTGCGTCCGCCTGCGCGTGCACAGCCAAGGCTCCGACATGCGCCACTGCACCTGCGCCGTGCGGGTGCCGTGCGCTCACCCAGCGCCGCGCTGTTCCGTGCCGGGCAACAACGCACGACGCGGCGCCTCCCATCCCCGCAGCCGCAGCGCGCCGGCGGAGCGCCAGGCCCTTCGGAGCCCTTTATTTGAATGGACCGTCCGCTCGCGGAGCCAGGAGGCACAGGAATACGGCCGCTGGATCGCGCCGTGGCTCCGGCAGGGCGAGCTGCCTGGCGTATGTGGTGCGCGGTGCAGCCGCCGCCGCCCAGCATCCAGGCTGCGGCTGCGGGCATCGCCGGAGCACGCCGCGCCGCCGTCTGCATCGCTGCATGGCTGGGCCATACCTGGCGAGGCGTGCGCCCCAGAGTCTGCGGCGGCTGACCATGCTGCTGCTGGTCACCGGTCGGCGCCTGCTTGATCGAGATTGCCCAATGCCGCTCGTCTTGGCTCGCGACTGTCCACGCGATCTTCCCTTCCCCTGACACCTCCAGCCCATCTTCTCGCCGTCCATCCTCCACCCTCCCGCACAGCTCACTGCGGGCCCCTTCGACGCCATGGCTCTCTCCTTCGAGCGCCGGCCGCGCATGTCCTGGCTGCAGAATGCCGCGGGCTTCCTCTCCCTCGCGCTCGCGTGGATCCTGCAGCGCGTACCCTTCTCGGCGCACTTCTGCGTGATGCTGCTCGGCATGCTGGGCCCCGTCTTTGCGCCGCAGCTCGTCGCCTTTGTCGTCGTCGCCGTGCACATCGTCTTTGTCGCCTGCCAGACGCGCTCGGCGTACGGCGTCTGGGCGTGCTGGCGCGGCACGCTGGCGCACTCTCGCCGCGACTGGCGCGAGTACCACGCCGACGAGCGGCGCAAGCTGGCGCGCCACGGCGGCGCAGACCATGTGCTTGACATTGACGACGTGCAGCACATCATCATTGTGCCGGCATACAAGGAGGACCTGGCGACGCTGCGCGAGGTGAGCACGCGCCGGTGCTGCCCTGCTATCGCGCCTCCCCGCTCACGCCGCGCCCGCCGCAGACGCTCGATGTGCTCGCATCGCACCCGCTGGCGCCGACGAGCTACCACGTCTGCCTCGGCATGGAGGAGCGCGAGGCGGGCGCGCCGGCCAAGGCGAGCAGCGTGCTGGCGCCGTACCGCGCGCGCGGTGCCTTTGCCAGCAGCGCCTTCTCGCTGCACCCGGGATCGATTTTGGGCGAGAGCGCGGGCAAGTCGTGAGTGCTTGGGCGGTGGATGTGGTGCGGAAGCAGGTGTGAGGGTGCCAGCAGCGGAGATAGCACGGCGGCCTGTGCTGTGGGCGGGCCCATAGGCAGCCGGAAGGCGCGAGCCGAGGCGGTGAGGCGCGGTGCTGCTTTCGGCACGCCTGAGCCGCGGGGCGCGTCAGCCCCGCGGGTGCAGCGCCAGCGTCGCGCGCGGCGGACGCGCGTCTGAGCGCCGCGGGCCCGCTCCACCCGGGGCCGCGCTAGGCTTGAACCCTGCCCTGCTGCTCCCACGACAGTGAAGCGAGCCTGACGCTCATGCCCCTCCAGCTCCAACGTCAACTGGGCCGCACGGCACATGGCCCGCCGGGCGCCCGTCGACCACAGCCGCACCGTCGTCACCGTCATGGACGCCGACACGGCCTTCGCCGCCGAGTGAGTCGCGCCGGCAGCCGTGCGTGTGCGCACCAGCTCACATCTCGCCCAGCTTCTTCCTCTCGATCTCCGCCTACTTTGCCCTCGCTCCCGCCGACCGCCGCCGGCGCACGTACTAGTGAGTCCCGCCCGCCTGCTTTTGACAAAGTCCATGCGCTCATTCCGGCCTAGCGTTCCTCCCACGCTCTTCGACCGCAACGGACCGGATGTGCCCATCTTCATCCGCGTGACGGACGTCTTCTGGAGCTGCGCCGGCATTGGCCAGATCTACCCGAGCTCGGGCTTCAAGGCGCCCACGTCGGCGTACGCCGTGTCCATGGAGCTCGTCAAGTTCTGCGACTTCTGGGAGGGCGGGCCGGAGGCCATCGGCGAGGACCTGCACTTCAGCGTCAAGGCTGTCTTCGACACCAAGGGCACCGTCATTGCGCAGACGATCTACAGTCCCGCCTCGCAGCTGCACGTTGTCGGCGCGCCGGCCACTGGCCCCGTCATGGCGTACGTTCACGACCTGCAGGCCCGCTGGAGCCAGGCCGTGCGCCACCTCTGGGGCTCGCTCGACTTTGGCTACTCGTGGCACCGCGTCCTGACCGGCCAGTTCGGCCCGGGCCAGCGCAAGACTGGCTACGTCGCGCTCAACACCGAGGACGACGATGACGACATGGACATGCCCGCGCCGCGTGACGAGGAGGAGGGCCTCAAGACGACGTACCTGCTGCCCACGGGCGTGCACCTCGAGGACCCGCACCGCTACCCGTCGCCCTCGAACACTGCCACGACCGACACGACGCTCACGGACTTCGACACGGTCATGCTGCCGCGCGCCGCCAAGAAGGCGCACGGCGACGACGACGGCCAGGAGTCGGACAGCTCGGGCGAGGACATCTGCATCAAGCACACGCACGCGCGCGGCCTCTCGCTCGCCTCGCGCCCCGGCCGCATGCTGCACAACGTCATGGAGGCCGACCTGGCGTGCGAGATGCCCGCCCGTGCGCGCATCATGCCGTTCATCTCGCTCTTCTTCCGGCTCTTCGAGGCGCACATCATGATCGCCTCGATGTTCGTCCTCACCGCCATCCTCACGATCTACCCGTCGGTCGTGTACCGCAGCGGCCGCATGGCCTTCACCGACCCCTTCAACCGCCCCTGCACGTGGGAGAAGTGCGTCCAGGCCATCTTCGAGTCGCCCTTCTCCGCCGGCGCTGTGCTGCCGCGCGACACTGCGCCCGGCATGACGCCGGCGTGGATGATGCCCGACATCGTCATCTGTGCCGTGCAGGTGCGTAGCGTGCTCTCGGCCACCATGGCAGTCCGATCGCTGACAGCATTCTATCTCAACAGCTCGCCCGTGCGCTTGGAGGCATCGGCATTGCCGCGACGATCATCATGTGCTGCCTGCACGACTACTACCACAAGGCTGCCGCCGTGACACGCTGGACGGAGTCCGAGGCGGTGGCTCGCTCGTGGCGCGAGGCTGGCAGCGTCGGCCGCGCGCCGGCACGCTACCTCGGCGTGCGGACGGCGCAGACGTGCACGCGCAAGTGGCCCCGGGCGCTGATCGACTACCTCGCCATTCCCGCCGGTCTGGCGTACGGCGTGGCGCCGATGCTGTATGCGCAGCTCTGCCACCTGCACACCAACCGCCTGACCTACACCGTCAGCGCCAAGAGCAAGACGATCGTCCTCGCCACGCCCTTTGTGGCCGAGGCAGAGACGCGTCTCTCGCTCGACGCGTCGCGCCGCAGCATCGAGCGCGTCCGCCAGTCCGTCGAGATTGGCCGCATCTCCAGCGACGGCCGCGGCATGCGTCGCTTCTACAACCCGGAGGGCTCGATGCTCAGCGAGAAGGACACGCTCGACGCACGGCCGCTGCTGTCCCGCTACTAGAGCGCCTCCGAACCCCTGCTCCCTATACTGCTCCTTCTAGTCTCCCTCTCACGCATCGGATGCCTTGTCCTTCCCGTCTCTACGCACATTGGGTCTCAGCGGCGTTTCACCTTGCCTTGCGGATTGCACAGTCATGAAAATAGATGCTGCTGTGCCGTTAGGTTGCGCGGGTGGGGCCCGTAGAGTGGCGCTGAAGACGACCTCGATGCCGGTGCCGGGCGCTCTTTGAAGCTCCTGCCGAATTCGAGCGAGTGGCTGCGCTTGCGTGCTGCCGAGGCGCACGTGGCGCACGACCCTGTAGCGCCGAACGTGCTGCAGAACGTGCATAAGCACAGCGGCGGCCGAATCTGAGTCGGGCTGGTCTCCTGCGGGGCAGGCGGCGCGGCGACCGCCGGGGCCCCGGCCGCCGGTCTCGCGTGACGGTCTTGCTCGCGCTGGCCGCAGCCGTCGGCCGACTCGTAGATTCCTGTCCTCAACCACGACATCCAGCAATCCCCTCAAGCCTTGGTGCAGGGCGGCATCGCGCTTGGGCCCGTCACAGCCCGCGCGGACACCCTGAGCCGCACACACGCGAGTCGCACGCCAGGTCGCCCGGCCGCATCATGTTCGCGCACGGCTGGCTCGCAGCGGCCGTGCTGCTCTTGGTCGCAGCCTGCCAGGCGGCAGTGCTCCCGATCTCGGCACAGCGGACGTTTGGGCATCCGCACGAGCAGCATCAGGCCCTGCGCCTGAATGCGACGCAGCAGCTGCTCGCGTCGTGGGATCCGCCGCTGAGCACGCGCGGTCGCTTCGTCGTGGATGCCAGCGGCAAGCGCTTCCCGCTCCGGGCGGGCAACTGGCACGGCGCCTCGGGCACGTATCTGGACAGCGGCAAGATTACCGATCCTGCGAACCACCATGCGAAGGAGGTGGCGTTCCAGACGCCGCTCGGCCTCGATCGCGCGCACATCGACGACATCGCGGATGACTTCGTCGCGCTGGGGCTGAACACCATCCGCTTGCCATTCTCAAACGAGATGCTGCATGCGACTAGCCTTGTCCCGGACGATGCGCTGCTTGCCAATCCGCAGCTGCGCGGCATGACGCCCTTCCAGGTGTTCGAGGCCTGCGTCGCGGCCTTGACGAGTCGCGGCCTGGCCGTCATCCTCAACAACCACACGGCGAAGAGCATCTGGTGCTGTGGCCTCGACTCCAACGCACGCTGGAACACGGGCCAGAGCGAGGCGCAGTGGCAGAGCGACTGGGTGCGCATCGTGCGCCACTTTGCGCCCAATCCTCGCGTCGTGGGAGCCGAGCTGTACAACGAGGTGCGGCGAGACTTGCTGCAGGACCCGACTTGGGGCGGTGGAGGCGACACCGATTGGTGGGCAGCCTCGCTCCGCGCTGCGAACCGCATCCAGCGCGAAGCGAGCCGTGACATGCTCATCGTCGTGGGCGGCATCAACTTTGTCGGCATCCCGACGCCGTACACCGAGCACTACCGGCCAGAGCTGGCGCCCGTGGCGCAGCTGAGCCACGCTCTCGCCATCCCCGACAAGCTCGTGTACTCGTCCCACTTCTACGCCTACACCGGGCCGAACGCGACCGGCGCTGATGCGCCGTCTGGGGTCCGCGACCCGAGCTACGCAGACTTGACGCCGGCGCAGCTCAACGCGACGATTGACCGCCTCGCGGCGTACGTCGCGACGGACCTGTCGAGCCCGCAGATGCACTACACGGCGCCGGTGTGGATCAGCGAGTTCGGCGTGGGCCGCCTCGACAACTCGACCAAGGACCGCGACTGGTGGGAGCACTTTGTGAACATCCTCGTCGCGCAGGAGCTCGACTTTGCCTACTGGCCGCTCGTCGGCTGGCAGAAGAACGGCACGGGCGACGGCTGGGCGCTGCTCGCGTGGGATGCCGACGGCTCGCTGCTCGCCATCGACGACGAGAAGAAACGGGACTGGCGCCTGCCGGCGTGGCAACGCCTGATCGCCGCCTCGAGCTCGGATTCGGCGCGACAGGCCGTGCCGCAGGTGGAGAGCTGGCTGATGCTGAGCACTGCGCACGGCAGCATCCAGCAGAGCAGCACGCTGGCACCGGACCTGCGCTGGTCGCCCGGCGAGACGAAGGCGTCGTGCCCCGACGGCTGGCGCCTCGTCGGCCTCTCGCACGAGGCGCGGCCGAACGGCCTCTGCACCGATGCCACCTTCGGCCGCAACGCCTGGCGCGACGGGCAGTGGGACGTGGTGGCCGACGAGCGCAACGTGATGCGCGACTGGGCCAAGGGCTACCGCAAGCGGCAGTGCAAGCTCGAGGCGTACGCCATCGGCTACTCGTACGACGGCGACGGGCGCAGTGCGGGCCTCGTGTGCGTCACCGACGCCGAGGAGCGTGTGCGCGGCAAGCAGCGCACCGTGACGTTTGACCGGTGGGACGCGCTGCCCGAGGAGCACGGCACGTTCAAGAGCGCGGGCACGGCGGGCGCCTGTGCGCACGACGAGGTCATGATCGGCTATGCCTTTGACCCCGCCGACCACGGCGGCTGGCCGGCGGCGCTGCTGTGCGCCACGCTCGAGCCGGCGACGGGCATGTCTGCGGGGCCGTCGCTGCAGATCGACGCCGGGCGCATCTACGTCGGCAGCCTGCTCTCGGTCTTCCTCACGGCGTGGGACTGCATGCGGGCGCTGCTGTAGGGGAGGATGGACTGTGCTGCGAATGTCATCATCTGTTCTTCTGCTCGTGCGGCTGAGTCGGTGAGGGGAGTCGAGAGTGAGGGGTGGCCGCTGTGGGGAGCGAGCCTGATGGGCGATTGAGTGCGCACGTGACGCGTGCTATTCTTAGACGCCGTGTGGTGTGGAGGCAGGCCGGCGGCGGTGTCTTGCGCTGCTGCTGGCGCGGCTCGCCTCCTTGATGCCGTTTGGACGTTCTCGCGATGCTCGGCACGCTGGGTGGCGGCCCGTGCTCACTCCTTCTTCCCACCACACCACCAACACCCAACCCACCATGTCTGCCGCACCCGCCCGCCGCCGCCTCGTCGGCGTGTCGTACAAGATGTACTTCGACCTGCAGAAGACGGACGCCTACCTGCAGGCCGTGCTGCCGCACCTGCCCTCGCTGCTTGAGTCGCTCCAGCGCGAGGTCGACGTCTTTGTCATTCCCGACTTCGTCTCGCTGCTCTCCTACCGCGACGCCATCAAGAGCGCCGGCGCGCCGCTCTTCCTCGGCGCGCAGGATTCGCACCACGAGGACGCCGGCGCCTTCACGGGCGAGGTGTCGCCCAAGGTGCTGGCGCAGGCCGGCGTGCGCTTCGTCGAGATGGGCCACGCCGAGCGCCGCCGCCTCTTCGGCGAGACGGACGCATGGGTGGCGCAGAAGGCGCTCGGCGCCGCACGCAACGGCATGGTGCCGCTCATCTGCCTCGGCGAGCAGACCAAGGGCGGCGGCACGCAGGTCGCCGTCGACGAGTGCTGGGCCCAGGTCGAGGCCGTCTTCCGCGACATTGCGCCCGACGCGGAGGTCGTGCTGGCCTACGAGCCCGTCTGGGCCATTGGCGCCGCCGAGCCCGCCGGCGCTGAGCACGTCGTGGCCGTGACGCAGGCGCTGCGGCAAAAGGCCGCCGACCTCAAGCGTCCCGGCCTCGTGCGCATCCTCTACGGCGGCTCGGCCGGGCCAGGCCTCTTCCAGAAGCTCGAGGAGGGCGTCGACGGCCTCTTCCTCGGCCGCTTCGCACACGACCCGCAGGCCTTCCTGCGCACGATCGAGGAGGTGGGCAGCGGCAAGAAGTGAGGGGCAAGAGGGATGCAGGAAGCAATGAGACGTGTCACACCGCAGTAGGATGCCGAGATAGGTTGCACTTGGGTGATGCGTGAGAGAAGGGGCCATGAGCAGCGGAAAGGAGCGATTACATGCGTGCAAGCGAATAAGGCGAGCAGCGGGCAGATAGGAGCAGACCGGCAGTAGGACGGAAGCAGCCAACGGGTGGTGGAGGTGGAGCGTGAGGTGTCCGAGGTGATGCGAGAGAAGAAGGTGCGAGGGCATCGGACTGCTTGACTGTCTACTTTCGCCGCCGCTTGCCGCCTGCGACCTTGCGAATCGAGATCATGTCGCTCTCGATCTCCCAGTCGCGAGCGGCCGTGAGCTGCGCGACGCTCTTGCCGGCGTCCCAGCGCAGCCGGCCGTTGCTCACTGCCGCAGCCGCCGCAGCTGCTGCAGCCGCGGCAGCACGGCCGCCCCGGTCCTCGTCGTCCTCGGTGTCGCCGACCGCAGCGAGTGCCGCCGCGGCCGCTGCAGCTGCAGCTCCGCCAGCCTTCTTCTTGCCCTTGGCGCTGCTCTTCGCCGCCGCGCCAAGCAGCGCAGCGCGCATGCCTGACATGTAAGAGCTGTCCGCCATACCGCCGCCGCCGCCAGCCAGGCTTGCTGCCGGATCGAGCACGCTGGACGCCGGCAGGCCCGCGAAGAGGCTGCCGAGCCCGCCCAGCGCATTGACTCCAGCGAGCTCACCGGCCAGACCGACGTCCGAGAGCAGCAGACCGAGCCCAGCAGCGATGTCGCCGGGCACGCCGGCGCCGGCAGCATTTGCGCCGCTGCCACCGCGACCGCTCGCCTCTTCGCCGGCGCCTGCATCGCCGCCACGCCGTCCGGTGCCGCCTGTGCCGTTCGCGCCGGGGCCGCCTCCGGGCTTGGCTCGCAGCTTGCGCGTTGCGTGCGGGCGTGCGGCAGAGTCGAGGAAGAGGTCTGTGCCGGGCAGGAGTGTCAGCGCCATAGCCAGCCGGACCAATGCGCACCCGTCCCGTGCATGCAGCCTCAGCAGAGGCGGCACACCACCATCACTAAGCCCGGCGCCTGACGCACGCGCATGCAGCGTGGCTCGGGCAGCTCTGCTGCTCCAGCACACCTGCTCGCCCTGCCAGAGCCCACCAAAACGAAGCAACTCACCACCTCCAAGCTCGCCCTCCTTCTCTTCCCTCAGGCGCCGTCTGCGCTCCTCCGTCGCCGCAAGCAGCCGCTCGCGCACGTTGCGGCGCGCGCTGCGCGCCTCCTCCTCGGCGCGCGAGCACTCAGCGTCGTGAGCCGCACGGGCACTCTCGACCTGGTGCGCGTGCAGCAGAGCACTGCGCTGCAGCGCTGCGTCGCGGCTCAGCAGCAGCGAGTGGGCGGGCAGCACGTAGGTGCGCAGCAGCGAGGGCGAGAGGAGCAGCGTGGATGCCCGCGTGGCGAGCGAGGTGGAGAGCTCGGCAAATATGCTGTGGTGGCAGAAGGAAGTCAGCAGCTGCAGCGACCCCGCACCAGACGCAAGCCGGTCCACACTCACAGATCGCGGTTCTCCAGCGTCTCCCAGTGCGAGCGGTGCACGCGCTCGACGACCTCGCGGCGCTTCTTGTCCTTCTTGCTCTCGCCCTCGCGCTCTCGCTCGCGCATCTCACGGGCTTCGCGCGCCTCGCGCGCCTCCTGCTCGCGGATCTCGCGCTCGCGCGCCAGCTCCGAGGCGTGGGCGTGCGCCTGGGCCTGCTGCTGCTGCGCCTGAGCCTGCTGCTGCAAGAGCTGCTGCTGCTGGTGGTGCTGCGCTTGTGCTTGCTGTTGCGCCTGCTGCTGTTGCTGATGGTGGTGCTGCAGCTGCGCATGCTGCTGGTGCTGCATGTGCACCTGCCCGGCGTGCGACTGCGGATGCGGCATGCCGGCCGATGAGACCTTGCCGCCGAAAGACTGGACGCCAGGTGGCCCTGCCGCGACAGCCGCGGCCGATGCGTTCGTCTTCGGCCGCTTCGGAGCGCGTGCTGCCTTCTTGGCCGGCGCGACCGAGACTGCGGCCGATGGCGGCGCTGGAAGTGCTCCGGCATGGCCTGCGCCATACTCTCCTCGGCCAGGTGCTCCTCGTGGCGGCGCATGGCCCTGCCCGTGTGTGGGCGGCTGGGGCATGTGCTGCGCATGCATTTGAGGATGCGGCGGCAGCTGTGCCGGCGGCGGCGCTGGCGAGGCGTGTGCTTCATAGCGCCCACCAGCGCCGCCGCTGCCGCTGCCGCTGGCGCCGTTGCTGGTGCCCGGATAGGCGCCGGCGCCGGGGTAGTAGTAGTGCTGCGGCGGGTGCTGCTGGTGCGCCGACTGCGGCGGAGGCGGCGGAGGCGGAGGAGGCGGTGCCGAGTGGTAGCCGTAGCTGGCGCCGTAGGGCCCCGGCGGCGGCTGGGCGGAGGAGTAGCGCTGGGCTTCGTGCTGCCGCTGCTGCTGCTGTTGCTGCTGCTGCTGGGCGTGCTGCGCCTGAGCTTGCGCCTGGGCGTGCGCGTGTGCCTGCTGTTGCGCTTGATGAGCCTGCGCCTGGGCGTGCTGCTGGGCGTGTGGGTGTGGCAGCGAGTGAGGGTGGGCGGCGTGCGGGTGGGAGTAGTAGGGTGCGCTGCTGTAGGCGGCGCTGCCGGCGCCGCTGCTGCTGCCGGCGCCGGGCGTGGCGACCTGCGTGGCGGAGCTGCTGACGGCGGCAGGCATGGCGGAGACCGAGGAGCGGTAGGCGGCCATGGCGGCGAGCCGGGAGCAGGGGATGGGGTGCGACGGCAAGAGCAGCGGGGGCGAGGCGAGCAGCCCGAGGAGCAGAAGCGCCGGCTCGAGTTGGCTTGCCTCGCCGCCGCGCGCTCACCGCGCCCCGCGCGCGCCGCGCCGAGGAGGCGGAAGCCGGGCACATCGCCTGTGTCCTTCGCGCGTGCCGCCGCCTCGCTCGCCGCATCAGCAGCAGCCGTGCAGGAGGGCAGCAGAGGCACCTCGGCATCATCGCGGCTTCGCACACGCGCACCGGCGATGGCCGGCAGTGAGCAGCAGCCGCGCATGGGCCGCTTCCAGCTCGTCGAGCACAGATCAGAGCAGGGAGCCAAGCATTCGTCGTGCTGCGCCAGACTGGCCTCACCTGAGGCCCAGCGGCGTTACCAGCCGCGAGCGCGGCCGCTCGGCGCTCTCGGGCGGTACAGGTACGCGGCGCGGCGAGGCAAGGGAGGGCCGCGCTGCTCCCACGCTCTGCCACGTGCGCGGCGCCGCCGTCGCCGTCCGTCAGCAGCAGCGCCGCCTCGCCCCGGACGCGCTCTCGCTCTCCCTTCTTGCCCGCGCCATCCTCCACCACCGATCATGTTCCGCACCCTCGCCCTGCGCGCCGCCTCGCAGGCCTCGGCCTCGGCCGCCGCCGCGTCGCCCGTCGCGCGCACCAAGCTCAGCACCGAGATCACCGGCCTCGCCGTGCACCCGGCGCCGCTGGCGGCGCTGCGCTCGACCTACGAGTCGACGCTGCGCCTCCTCGACGCCCTGCCCGCGGCCAGCGTCTACGCCGGCGCCGCGCGCGCCGTGACGCAGGCGCGCCTCGACGTCGTCAACGGCGCAAGCGGCGCCGAGAGCGAGGCCGCCATCCTGCACGTCGAACAGACGCTGCAGCTCGGCCAGGCCGAGGAGCTGCTGCTGCAGGCGCAGGACGAGCTCAAGCTCGCCGCAAAGATGGCCGAGTGGAAGGCGTGAGTGTTGCGGGCAGATGGAGGCTCGGTGGAAGGCGGGGCCGAGGCATTGGGTCGGCCAGTGACTGGCGGGCGCGCAAGTTCGGCGGGAGCAGGACCTCGTTGCGCAAAGGCAAGACGACCCTTGCCTTCTCTTGGATGCTCAAGCCAGAGCGGGAAGTGGGCCGATTGGATGACTGGTGGCGCCTGAGGCAGGCGTGCGAGATCTCTTGCTCTCTGCTGTGGTCATGGCGCCATGGCTCCCGGACTGGTCTTTGAATCAAGTCAGCGCCGTGGCGTCTGGATCGGCCTGCAGAGCGGTCTGGGAGGCTTTACACCGCCACTCGTGAGGCGCTGCGGGTCAAGCGCCTCGATGCGGCCCAAGCTTACAGCCGAGCGCGTCCGCTGACCCGCACCACCTCAGACACGAGCCGCTGGAGGTGCCGCCGCCGCCGCATCAGTGGGAGTACACGTCGATCGCACAAGAGACGGGCGAGGGTGGTGCTTAAGGAGCAAGAGCAAGCACAGACGACTCGATGACATGTGCGGCGTCGAGGCGCCTGATACAGACGGGATTGGGGGGGTGGGGACGTGCAATGCTAGGTGTGCGTCGTCCCGCAACAGTCTGGACGTGGATCGGGCGGTGCACGCATGCTGCAGCATGGCGGCGGTGAGCCAGATCGCTGTTGTATGCCGCGAAAAGGACGGCTAGGCGCGCGCGCGAAGGCGCTGACAGAGTGGCGGATCAACGATGGCGCTTGAGGGCTGTGCGTGGCGTCAGGCTGAGACGAAGCCACGGCGGTCGACGTAGCTATGCGGGTTACGCGGTGCAGCAGCCTGGCGCAGCATGCCAGCCACAGTCGCAGCCGTCAGAGCGCCTCTGTTCTGACTCAAATGACGGCTCTAGATTGAGACGCGTGGGCTGATGGAGAGAAGGGCGCTGCGCAAGGGTCCCGGCACCTGCGCGTCCGCCATTCGGATGGCTGGTTTGAGCACACGGATCAGTGGCTCGTGAGATAGGGCGAGCACAAGTGCGTGTCGGGTCAGTCCCCGTCTCGAACGCAGTCTATGGGCTCTTGCACTCGCAGTCTTTCCCTGCTGGGCACGTCGCCGCTGTCCCCGACTCGCACGGCCGCGTGGAAGTCAGTATACGCAGCCTCTGTGCCCTATGTGCTGCGCCAACGCACCGGGCACACGCCTCTGCCTGCTCGATTGCCATTGTGCAGGCCTCCTGCTCACTCGAGGCGAGCAGAGTTGAGCGAAGTTCGGCTGCGCGGCGTGCTGGGCTCTCGCGGATGAGCAGGCTCTGCGGGATGGCAGGAACGCGGCAAGACCTCGCCCTTGTGACGTCTTGTGCATGCATGTAACCTAGCGGCTTGACTGTCTGGCAGTGCCCAGGCATAGCGCGAACCTCATGCGCCCTTTTGCAGCCCGCCGGCACTTGGCAAAGATAGCTTGAGTTGAGTATAGCCGTTGCATTGCTGCCTTTTCGGCAGCGGCCCATGTCGTCCACCGCGCCCAGATGCCGCTCTGCGCGGACTCCACGTGCTTCTGAGACGTCTCACTGTCGCTCACACTCCAGAACTGAATATCGAGCGCAAACCGGTGGCCAAGCGATGCTTGCGCAGGACCATACTAAGGACGAGCTCGGCGCAGGGATGCTCCCTGGAGGAGGCGAGGCGCTGCTCCCACGCTCGGTCCTCCCGGCACACGCGCTGCGATCACGATAAGATCTCGCGCAGGGGCAGCGCCGCGATCGCAGCGCTCCAGGCCATGCTCTGAGCCTGGCTGCTGGTTGACGCCTTGACGCGACATCAGGAAAGCATGATCTGAGCAGCTTCACCGCACGCACGCCCAGGTGCCGCTCGCTCGAGTCGTGAGAGCAGCGAGAGGGGCGTCCAGCAGCTTCGGACGTGCCGCCGCGGGCTGTGATCCGCGGCGCGCGTCGGCGTCCGGCAGCGCCCTCGGACCGGCGCGCGCCTGCCCCTTTCTCTTCGTTCGACCTTCTGACGCTGCCGCGGCTGCGCTCTCTTCGCTCGTTGCGCCGCCGTGACGTGGACGCCGTGCATCCTCCGAGTGGCGCTCGAGCGTTTCTTCCAGAGGCGAGCTGGCGGACGAGATGTGAGCGTGGCGGTGCTGCCCCTTCTTGCTCTGCGGCGTTTCTGCCGAGCAGGCAAGCGCAGAACGCCGCCAGCATCAGAAGAAAGAGTGCCGAGCGGCGGCGGTGGCACACCTCAGCATGCCCTGTCGCCCCTTCGCTGAGCGTCGCTTCGAGTCGAGCAAGCGTCCGAGCATGCCGCACAAAGCGCAAAGGAAGCGCATAGGGTGCGCAGAAGCGCTGCGGATCGGCTGCCGTGCGTGGCATGCTGCAGCCAATCAGCGCGGCGCTCCGCTGTCGCACGCACATCACACGCGCGTAATCGAATCTAGCCGAGGCGAGGCAGAGAAGATCGCGGCGCAGGCACACGGGCCGCGTGCCTGATGCTGGGCTCGAAAGGGTGCGGCGCGCGGGGCAACCATCACCGACGCAGCCGGCGCAGGGTGCACGGGGAGCGGCTGCATCATCGCGCCGCGATCCCGGCTGCGCACAAGGAGGAAGAGACTCTTACTGAGGCTGGCTCGCACAAGGGCGGAGCAGAGAGGAGGAGCGACGTGCCGGCGGTGACATCGGAGGTGACACATCAGCGCGCAGGCGCAGTGGATGGACCGCGGCGGCGGCACAGTGCGGCGTGGCGCAGCCAGTGCCCCGGACCGGGCAGGCCGCGCTGCCCCTATTCGCCGGCGCCTGTGGCAGGCTTGAAGCGCTGGGCAGGCCGAGAAGGAGCACGCTGGAACGTGCACGATGCTCGACGGGCTGCTGCGGCGGCCGTGTGGGAAAGGCGTGCTCGAGGCGGGCGCTGTGCCGCGATTTCGATAAGCCAGCGATCAAGATCATGCTGGCCCTGCGCCCCGCGCGGAAGAAAAGTTATCGCGGCGGCCCGCGCGCAGAGGAAGAGACGCTGCCGCCGCCACGGCCACGAGCCAGATCAGCGGAGCCGCAGCGAGCACGAGGATGCCGAGCAGAGCGGCGCAAGTGGGGTTGCGCTCATGCAGAGAAGGGAGAGGTAAAGTGCCGATTGGAGTGCGGGCAGAGGGCGCAGATGCCGGCGCACAACTCGGCTCAGCTCAGCGCGCAGGAGAGGAGAGGAGGGCCACCCGCGGACGGTGCGGCTGCCGTGCCGAGGCGCGGCGCGGCGCAGGGCAGGCGCAGCTTCGACACGATGCTTCTCCGCTGCGTCTGGCCCGCCGCGGCGCCGGCTGACAGGCCGCGGCGCTGCGAAGCCGCTCGGCCGCACCTCGTGCTGCATCTGGCGGCCCGCTCGCCTCTCTGCTGCGCACCCTCACACCCCGCTCCGCTCCTCCGTCCCGGCCACACGTGTGCCGCACCCCTCGCACATCCGCTCTGCACCCCTTGAGCGCGCTGCGATGTCTGGTGCCGCCGGCGTGGCCGCGCCGCAGCGCCCCATGAGCATGCTGCCGCCCGCCTCGGCGCCTCCCGCCTCGCCGCCGGCCAGCAGCGCCGTGTCGCTGCCCAGCTTCGCCAGCCTGGACCAGGCGATGGGCACGGCGCCCGGCCAGGCCGGCAGCGCCGCCAGTGCGCGTCGCTACGCCGCATACGCGCCGTCGCCGGCGCCGGGCACGCCGCACATGCACGCCATGCCCCGCCTGCGCCACGCACACGAGCAGCAGGACGGCAGCCCGGGCCTCTCGGCCTCGTCTGCTGCTGCCTCCGCCTCGGCGTCGGCGTCGGCTTCGTCGTCGCGGCACACGTCGCCGCTGCCGCCTCCGTCCGCGTCTGCCGCTTCCAACTCGGCGTCGGGCTACGAGGTCAGCTGCCGCAACTGCGGCACCACCAAGACGCCGCTGTGGCGCCGTGCGACCGATGGCAGCGGAGGAAGCCTGTGCAATGCCTGTGGTGAGTTGCTGCTGTCTCGTCTTTGCCATCACTTCGGCCGCAGCCCGCTCACCCGCACTCGCAGCGCTTTACTTCAAGTCGCACAATGTCCAGCGCCTCACTGTCGCTGCTCCGCCCTCGCCGGGCGCCTCCCGCCCCGTAGCTCGTCCGCCCGCGCCGGACGCGCCAGTCGAGAGCCGTGGCTGCGCATCTGCTGCCGGCAACGGCCCGAAGACGGGCTCGTGCCCTGGCGATGGCTACTGCAATGGCACGGGCGGCACCGCGGCGTGCAGCGGATGTCCCGCCTACAACAACACGCTGCAGAACTCGGTGCGCCGGGCAAGCGCTGCTCGCACCTCTTCTAGCGGCGCCAAGCGGCGCACGAGCGGCGAAGAGAGCGCCACGCCTGCGCCTGTCCGATCGGGCAGCGCCGAGGCGTCGCCCGCTGCTTTCGCAGGTGCCTCGTCCTCACGCAAGGCGTCCATGCCAGCTGCAGAGGCTGCGTCTGGTGCGGTCAAGGACGAGGACGAAGAGCTCGGCGGTCTGAAGTGCACCAACTGCGGCACGACGACGACGCCGCTGTGGCGCCGCGACGAGGAGGGCAACAACATCTGCAACGCCTGCGGCCTCTATCAGAAGCTGCACGGCACGCAGCGGCCCATCGGCATGCGCAAGTCGGTCATCAAGCGCCGCAAGCGCGTGCCGCAGGGCGCCAATGCCAGCGCCGAGACCAAGGCGGCCGCTGCTGTTGCCACGCCGCCCACACCAGCAGGTCGCAAGAGCGACAGCAATGCGGCGCGTGCGGCACGCGAGCTGGCGCAGGAGAGCAGCAATGCCGCACACGAGGCTGCCATGGCGCTGATGGAGGTAGGACGCCCGCCGACGCACCATGCTATGCCGCAGGACGCCGCTCGCGGTGCACCCCTCGAGCCCGAGCGTCGTGGCTCGATGGACAGTCGTGCGTCCGCCTCTGCAGGACGCCCCGCCAAGCGCGCCCGCAAGAGCGCAGCGCAGAGCCGCGAGGCGAGTGTGCGAGCTGATGAGTCGCCAGCCTCGAGCAGCAACCTGCTCGCCCCGATGCGTGGCGATGCGAACGGCGCTTCTGCGCACGACATGCGCGCGCAGATGCACGGCACGCCCTCGCCGCAGCCGCCTGCGCAGATCATGCGTTCGCACGAGACGCCGCCGGGCTGGAACGGGCCCAGCAGCCAGATGCGCACCTCGGACAGCTCCGCCTCGCCTTCGCTGCCGGACGAGCAGCAGCACGCACTCAATGTGCAGGCTCAGCAGCTAGCGTCGAATGGCCACGGCCCATCGAACGGCGTGCAAGCGCACCACCACCACCGTGAGCAGCATCGTTTTGCCTCGCCGCTTACTCGAGCTGACCGTCTACTTCGCAGACCACCACCATCACCACGCGACGCATCCGCACGTCCACCACACACACGCGCACGCTGGCGCGCCGCAGCGCCCAGCTGGTGCGCCCATTAACGGCATGCCTCAGGGCCCGGCTCTCTGGGCCGAGCTCGAGCGGCACATCTCCGACCTCGTCGGAGAGAAGCGACGCCTCGAGGACGTCATCTACCGCTCCGAGTCTCTGCTCGCTGCAGCGCGCGCCGGCACGTGGGCGCCGGGCATGCCGCTTCAGCCGGGCCCGACGTCTGCTTCCAGCGCTGCCATGCGCGAGCCGACCAGAGCACAGGGCAGACCTGCGCACAGCCACGTCCACGCTGTGCCGCACGCGCATGCGCACGCCCATGCGCATCAACATGCGCCGCACGTTCACCACCCGCGCCACGCCCACGCACACCATGCGCATGGCCATACCCACATTCACGCGCTGCCGCCGCCACCGCCGTACGTGGCCGGCCCCGGCGGGCCAGGCGCTCCTCGCTCCTCGGGCAGCCGTGCGCCGAGCGAGGCTGGCGACGCACCGGAGCGTGCCAGCCCGGAGCAGTCGCGCCACGGCGCCGAGGCGTCCGAGAGCCGAGTGCCCTGGTCCGACGTCCAGGAGCTCGCAAGCTCGTCCGCCGCGAGCTTCGAGGCGCGTATGGCCCGCCTGCCCGTCAAGCCCGCCGTACCTCTGCGCAGTGCTGGCAGCGCTGCCTCAACGGACAGCACGTCGCCGCGCCCGCGCGTGTGGGGTGCTGTACCTGCCGGCGCGCAGGCCAACGAGGCGCCTGCCATGCAAGAGTAAGCGTCTCGAGATCGGCACCTCGCCATCACGTCGTCAAAAGCCGCCGACGGCAGAACCAGTCCGACTGGCCGTCGCGCCGTTGTGAAGCCTCACACACCTCCCGCCGTCTCATACGGCTCATCTCGCTCAGGAGCGCAGTCCCTCTCCTTCCACCAGTCTGCCTGTCACCACGGCGCGCGACCCGCCGTTCCCGTCACCTCAGCGCTGTCCTTTTCGACAATGTCATCTGCATAGCCGTGTAGAAGTTTGCAAAGCTGCACATGCGAGCGTGCTGTTGCATTTCGGCTGGCCACGACGACGTGTTCGACGTGACGAGCGAGGGGTAACATACATTAGGGAGCGAGACAGGAGCGGTGCTAAGTAGATAGGCCCAGAGACGGTGCTGCGGCGTGGCTGAGAGAAGCGATACAGTGCTGGCGTGGCGGGATGATGCCCGCGGTCGAGGGCGGCGAGGGTCGTTGAGAGAGAGTAGAGCGATAAGCGGGTAATAGTGGACATGCGGCCAGCGCATGAGGAGAGAGGAGGAGCGGCGCTTAGCTGCGCGCAGGGACGTCGCGACCGAACAGTCCCTCGGCCGCCTCGGTCTCGGAGTCGGTGTCCGCGAGGAAGTCGGCGCCGAGGAAGAACGTGGGCTGCTCGATGGTGAAGAGCGGCGAGGCGTTGCCACTGTCGCCCATGAGCACGACGATGTAGTCGTCGCGCGGCTCGAGGTCCGAGGGCAGCGTGATGTCCGCCTGGTCGTCGGTGAGCAGGAAGTCGCTCGCCAATGTCCACTCTGCAGCGAGGCGGTGGTGAGTACTCGGTCGGGGATGAGAGGTGCGTGGACGACTCACTCAGGTTGAGGCCGCCCGAGCCGTCTGCCGGCTGGTAGCCGAGCTTGATCATGCCGCGGTAGTTGCGCGCCTCGTCCGGGATGTCCTCGGTGGACCAGGCGACGGTCTGCGTCTTGCCTGCGCCCCACACAGTGGCCGACGTGGGCTCGATGATGCGCGGATTGTAGACGAGGCGGCGCTCGATGTCCTCGATGAGCTCGGGGTCCGACGGGCTGCGTGCCTCTGCCGGCTCAGCCCAGGCCCACGGCTGGACGACATCGCGGATAGCCAGGTAGTCGGCGTGCTCAGCGCGCTCCACGACCTGCGGCAGCGGCGAGGCGAGCGACACGACGGGCAGCAGCGCAAGCAGGAGTGCGGCGAGCTGCATGGCGGCGACGAGGCGAGTGGTCGGTAGAGGTATAGGTGTGGAGATGTGTGATAGAGCAGAAAGAGCGACGGGCGAGCGAGAAGAAGCGAGCGAGGAGATGTGGACACGGCAGACACGGAGCAGGAGAGAGATGGAGAGGAAGTGGGCCTGCCGGCGGCGGCCAGTGTATATGTACTCTGCCCGCTCTGACGGCGGAGGCTGGAGAGGGAGCGGGCAGGAGCAGCGCAGCGCCCTCATCACGCTCGCTGCGCCGTAGCGTGCTTGCGTAGCGCGCTCTGCGGGCCCGGAGCGGGAGCGCGACATGCGACATGCGCCGCGCGCCGCAGCCGCAGCGGCGGGAACGCAGCACCGAGATGAGCAGCAGCAGGACGGCCGCCGGCTTGCCTTGGCGTGCCTCGCTGCGAGCGGCCTCAGCGCAGAGAGCAACACACACACACACGGCGATTTGCGTAGCAGCACATGCATGCGAGACGTTGCATGAGGCCGTGCTCGCCATGTGCACTCGGCGCCATGGTCGGCAGCGCGGAGGTGCCAAGGGGCTGAGCAACCCATGGACGGCGCCGCGCCGCACCGCACCGCCGGCAGCGGCGGGAGCGAGCCGCCGCCGACGCTGCGTGCGCGCCGCAGCGTCCAGCATGCAGCGGCAGCAGGCCGGACGACGCTCCCACAGACACAGCTCAGCCCGCACCTGCACCCTGTGCACTAGCCGCTCCATCTACATGCCGGCCCGGTACGCCTGCAGCACCGCACGCGCCTCGCCCGTCCCAAGACGGCAGGTCCATGCTCGCCGCGTGCTGCGTGCGGCAGGTCTGCTTGCTCGCAAGACACCGCACTGGGCCGTCGCATGCTGCAGCGTGGCCGGCTGAGGCAGGTGCAGACCTTCTGCATTGGGCACACCTGCTCGTCAAGCGTCTCGCCGGAGCGCTGGGCCATGCACGATGCGACAATGCGGATCGCTACGCCCACGTGCGTGGGACGCGTGACCTCCGGCAGGCCGGCACGCCTTCGAGCTCCTCCGGAATGGAGGCTGAGGCGTCTGGCTCAGCGCCGTCGCAAAGATTCATGCTGGTAATCCCACTTCAAGTCGAGTGCTCCTCGCGCGTGCGGACCCCGCAATGGCAGTTCTTGCTGGAGCGTGGGCGCATGCGCGTCAGGGCCGCCCTGCCAAGAAACGGGCGGCGCGGAGGCCGCGCGGCGCGGAGGCCGCGCGGCGCGAGATGCACTCTGGAGACACTGACTCTCGCAGAGACCATCTCAGCCTGCACGCCAGGCCTCCGCACTAGGCACAAGTGTCGTTGCGCAACGACGGCAATGGCAGATGGCAGCGCCCACACGGCGTTGAGCGAGAGGAGGATGGACCGCCGGCGCGGCGCGTCTGCAAGGGGCCGTGCCTCCGCACGCGCCGCGCCAGCCGGCGGCGGTGCGGCGATGATGATGCGTCCAGCGGAGGCGCAAGCAGCAGCAGAAGCAGCGCTCGGTCCTCTCCTCCTCTCCTGGAGAACGCAGCAGCCTTCTTGACGCAAGCCTCAAACACCTTCGTATCGATGAACGCACGGCACCTGCGCTCCCAGAAGTCGGAAGGCAGGCGGAAGCAAGCGCGGAGCATGTGGTGGATTAGGCTAGAACAGCTAGCAATGAGCGACACAGCCGCAAGGCCGACCAGCGGCGTGCGACAACTTCTCAGCGTGCAAGGTGGGATGCTGGTGCTGCGCAGCAAGGTGCTTCGAATGTAAAGCCCGAGGCAAGCGTCCCGAGATCGTGCGGGCTATCAGAGAGCAGCAGCAAGCACCAGGCCGGCGGCCGCAGCCGAGATCGAGAAGACGGAGGCGGCGGAGAGCGAGGCTGCTCCGCTGGAGCCGCCGCTCGAGGAGCCACTGCCGCCGGAGCCGCTGCCGCTGCTGGTGGAGCTGCCGCCGCGCGAGCTGCCAGAGCCGGAGCCGGAGCCGCTCGAGGTGCTCGTGGCCGAGGCGCCCTGTTGCCGCGGCTGGTCGATGCCCTGCGCAAAGAGGTAGTCTTGGCTGGCGGCGTTGGCCATCATCTTGTAGTCCTCGTGGCTTGTGTTGGGCACGTAGTTGAATGTGTGCGACGCCGGCTTGCCGCCGGGCAGGCCATCGAGAGCCTTCTCCATGTTCTGGCCGCGCTCGAGGTGCGACGAGCCCTGGTACTGCGCCTCGCAGTGCGTGTCGCCCGGGCCGTCGTCCTCCAGGCCGAGCGCGTACTGCACGCGTCGGCCAAAGTACTCCTGGTACACGCCCGTCTTGTTGCGGTTCACGTCGCTGATGCGGTAGGCCGGCAGGCTGCCGCCGATGCCGTACGCCCACTCATCGACGGAGCTGCTGCAATTCGAGCTGGCCGGCTGCACCGGACGCTCGCTCGTGGGCCAGACGTACGCTCCCGGGTTGCCGACCCAGAAGCTGATGCTGGCGTCCTGGCTCGTCGGCTTGCGCAGCATGGCATAGCGCTGCGCGAACGAGGCGCCGAGCGAGTGCCCGGCAACGATGATGCTCGTCACTGCCGGAAACTCGGTCGTGTTCAGGAAGCGGTCGATGAGACGGTCCATCACCTCAAAGGTCGAGACCGACGCGCCGTTCGGGCCGCGGCTCTGGCTGCCGACGCTCCATCCTCCATTGCTCCAGTAGAGGTCAGTAGACTGTGCAGCACCAGCCTGCGCGTCCTCTTCATCGAGCCACATCGGCGCCGCGATGAGCACATCCGCAAGCGTGGTTGGCACTGAGGAGTTGGCGACAGCGCAGATCAGGCTGTTGCGGAACACTGCAGGAGAGATGTAAGAGCTGGCTCAGAGACATGTGCGATGAGCGACTGACGGTTCGAGTACTTCCAGGCGTCTGAGCAGGGAAGCGATCAACTCGGGCACGGTCCGGCGTCAAGCTGCTCGACTCACCACGCGGCTTGCCCGGCTGGCCGATGATCACACGCTTAATCTTGGTGTAGTCCTTGGTGTTCTCGATGTACAGGGGCTGCGCGAGGCGTCAGCATATGCGGTCTCTGCTGCCGAAACAGTGCTGCTGCATTCGGCATTCTTAGTGCTTCGCAGCTGGTACGAAAGCAGCCTCATGGAGGCCTCACGGCCTTGCCAGGCCGCAGCATGTCTCCGAGGCAGCTCGGATACCGCGCCTGCTCAGTGCCATACTCCACCCACTGTCCCGTCCCCGAGAAGCGCGCTAGTGCAATGCTCACCTGCGTTGCGCCATTGATGACCAGACTGCGGTCGAGCTCGAAGCCGACGAGCTGCGGCAGCGCCTGCCAGCCGCCGTCGGCGCTGCCGGCCACGACGGCGCTGCCAATGAAGATGGTGCTGCAGTCTGGCACCTGGCTGTCGTCGTCCGAGCCGCCGACGGTGCTCAGTATGACGGTCTGGCCGGCGGCATCGCCCTCACGCGCGTTTGGCGGCGCCGAGCCGTTCTGGTAGTTGGACGCCAGGTAGGCCGAGTTGAAGGCGGCGTCGGCGACTCGGGCGACGAGCGCATGTGCATCAGCAGCGGCAAGGCTGCTGCTGCGCTGCTGCAGCTGGGCGGCGACGCTGCTGCTGCCGCTCAGCGCCAGCGCCGCGAGGGCGAGGAGCGAGAGACGCAAGGCGGGCATGCTGGGGGGAGGAGACTCGCGTGCAGGGAGAAGAGAGTGTGGGTGGGGACAAGAGATGCGTGTGGCGTGCGCGGGCAGGATGTGGTGGAGAGACAAGGAGCAGGCGGGTGGTGGTGGTTTGTGGTGGAGCTGCGTGTGCCTGTGCCTGGCGGTCGTCTGGCCTCCGACGTCGCGCTCCAGCCCTTCGACGTTGGAGCGGAGTGGCCTTGGCGCAGCCTCTCGGCACGGCGCAGCGCGGCGCAGGCGAAGTGGAGTCGCGGCCTTCGGCACGGCGGCAGCCGCTTTGACAGCGCCTGCAGCTGCTGCCAAACAAGAAGCGGCAGCATGCAGGCAGATCTCGGAGCTTGCCGCGACTCCGCGCTCTACATAGCAGTCGAGCCACAGCGGCAACAGGGATGCATAAGAGGCACGCTTGGGCTGTCGTTGGGCGCAGCTCGAGCGCACCAGCCTCGGGCTGAGAAGGCGCCCGCGAGCCTTGTGCGCGATGCAGGGGCCGGCGCCACGCGGCGGCTCGGCGGCGGCGGATGCGGCTGTGCCGGCAGAGCCAGGGTCCGCGCGCGCCCTCGTAGGCAAACTACGGCTGCGTCAGGCGTGCTGCTACTGGCCCTGAAGCCTGCCACTCACGTCGACGTGGCCCGGCGTGTCTATCAGGTTGAGCAGCGTGCCCTGCCACTGCATGCTCACGGCCAGGCTCTTGACGGTGATGCCGCGCTCGCGCTCGACCTTCAGGTTGTCGAGCACCTAACGGTTGTCCATGCGTCGCCAGCTCTGTGTCCGCAGCTGACTCGATGCGTCAGGGCCCGTCCACGTCCTTCTCGAGAACGTCGAGCAGCTGGGCTGGCCGCCTGGCGTCTTCATCGAGACGGTCAACGGCACGGACCACGCGTGCCACAGGTGCGCCGAAGTGTCGTGCTGGGCCGTCACCATCTGCAATGGCGCGCTCTTCTACCCGTCGCTCTGCGCATTTTTTGCCTCGATTCGAGACGCTTGTGGTAAGCGGGCCGCTGCCTGCAGCCGTGCGTGCGCTCACGCCGTCGCAGATGCTCGCCGTGCAGCGCCATCAAGAGGCACGTCTCGCCGCGCACTACGCACGCTTCCTGGCCGACGGCGCGCCTGTGCTGGAGTTTGAGGTCACGCGTGCCTGCCCTGCAGCAGTTCCTCACCCTGTTCGGCCTTGCTCGTCGCCTGCAGGCCCCACGCACCGCCGACGAGAGTGCCGAGACGGAGCTCGACGCCTAGCTCTCACACTTCAATCATACTAGTGATCATTGATTGCTGCCGCTTCTTGCGCCTGTTGTCACCTCTCGCTGCGTGTCTCGCCTTCAAGTTCTGTCGTCACTCGCTGCCTGAGAGCTACGCTTGCTGCGACGCAGCTCAGGCGAGCTCTGGCCGATCGTGCGGCCGCGCCCGCGGCCCTGCGTGCGCACCATTTGCCGTGGCGGCTGCTCATCCTCCTGCGGCAGCGAGTCGTGCGGTCGCTTGGGCGAGCCGCCAGAGGGCAGCGAGTCCGCGCTGCGGCTAGCAAGAGAGCTGTGCGCGTCGCCGAGGCGAAGAGCTGTCATGTGCTTGACCGGCTGAGAGGC